>NW_016157314.1:171165-189879 GCF_001687245.7 Rhagoletis zephyria | reverse complement strand
TCCTGGAAGAGGAGCTGAGAGAGATACATGCTCTTGTGAGACAGCGCACACAAATTATGAGTGACAAGATGAAAGCCAGGTATGATAAGGCGATGAATTCCGAGGGTTTCCAGGAACGAGATTTGGTGTTGCTGTACAATCCACAACGAAAGAAAGGTTTGTCCCCAAAACTACAATGCAACTGGGAAGGTCCGTATAAGGTCGTAAAACGGCTAAATGACGTATTGTATCGGATCCAGACCGTTGGGAGACCAAGAAACAAGATGAAGGTGGTCCACTTGGAAAGGCTTGCAGCGTTTGGTACCGCAAGTGTGTCTGATCGGGACGATCAGACTTAGGTGGAGGGCAGTGTGGCGAATTCTGCGGCAACACAAAGCGAACAACGAGAAATAGGCAGAATGTTCGAAGAATGACGTAGAATGTTCCACAAAGAGAAACGTCAAGTTGGATGAACACTGCGAACAGCGAGAGAAAGAGAATGAGCGATAAACTTCAGAATGTTCTAGAGTTGCCATAAGTGCCAGCGCAGGTATATAAGGGCGCCGCCACCGCGAGGTGAGTGAGTTACAAGTCAGCAAGCTACAAGTAAAGTGAGCAGAAAAGCGAGTTGCGAATAAGCAAGCTATAAGTTTAATTGTGTGTAACAAGTTTAGTAAAGCGTTGTAATTGCTTTAACAAGTATTGTAGTGTTTTTACTGTATTAGCAAGTATTGTAAAATTGTTTGTTGTACAATAAAGTTAATTGTACTACAATTTGGTCATAGATTGCATTTATTTTACAATCCAGCGATACGAGCCGAGAGATTTGGGAAATCCGGACGAGGTTTCAAGGATAATCGTAACAATAACTAAATCAATAGTTTTTACGAATCTAGCTACTTTTCAATGTTTGTGCTGGTGGAGTTGTGTTTTGACAGCCGTTCTCGTTAAAAGTTAGAGAAGACAACAATTTCTTCGTGATTCGCATGGTGATTATAGCTCTGATCCAGTACTCCATGAACTTACAGGATTTTACACGAACTTGCAGGAAGTTGCAGGAAAATTTTTCCTTACTACCAAATCCTCCAATATCCTGTAAGGCCCCGTCTCCACAGGAAAACACTGATGTCGTGATAACCATATCACAAAATATATTTCCAATGGAGACCGCCTATTTATCATGTGCTGCAATATATGTCAGCGCTTATTGCTTGACATCTACTGCAGGCAATTCGATAGTTTTCATTTGAAAGAAAGCGTGCTGGTGGTAACATCGATGAAATTTTGATATTAAATTAAGACAAAAATCTGTTCCCTATAGGATTATTTATGATTACGTTGTAGGAAATTATTCAGCAAGTTTTTTAAAGATTTAAATGTTTTTAAACATTGAAATTGAGAGAATGTTGTCTGGTGACGTCATGCGACAAATGCTTATTTCAAGACATCAACGTGCCCACACACAAAAACTTGCAATCACATTGCTCATCAAAATGACAGTTGGTAGGCCATCGGTGTTCGCCTGTGGAGTTCTGCGGTAAATGAGAGCGACTTTTGGAGAGTTGTGTAGAGAATGAAGTTGCAAGATTTTATCCGAACTTTTTCTTCTGGTAAAATCATCAAAAGTGTCAAGCAATCACTGGTTGACGTTTTTACAGGAAAAATGGTTTTTTTGTTACCGTACTTTTTGTTGTTACTCACTTTTTCGCTCACTTCAGAGCGTAATTTTGCTGTTTGACAGTTTTACAGGATTTTTCAGGAAAAGTATTGGATCAGAACTTATATCTGAATCACTTACAAATGAAGTGGTTTGGTCTCAAACTTTTGTATGGCGAATTACGTGATTCGGCTCGTGATTAGTGCGCCAATCACGTATGGGAGAGCGAATTACGAATGAGAGAGCGAATCACTTAGTGTGGAAACATCGTTTTAATGGTGCATATACGGAAAATGCGAGTAACGAGTTTATTATGTGAGTAACGATTCGGTACTTCGAGTTGGGGTTTGTACCCGTTAGTAACGAATACATACTGCTCTATTCCTCTGTCTACGGAACAATAGCTTTGTTAGTATCGGAATATAATTTTTATAGGATAGCAAAGGATTTGCTTTTTTAGCTCTTAAACATACTGGATTGTTATTCTCACATATAGAGTACAGTATTTTTGTAATCAGTGAAAGCTTGTAAGTATTGATTCCCCTTGCTTTTAACATGGAATCAAGGTATTTAAAAATATTTATTTTGAAAGGCGAGTATATTTGACTCGCTTTACTTTGGTAAGCTAAATAATGATAAATTAGCAAACATACATAAGTAGACCTCCATGTGTATAATAACCGACCAACATGGAAAGCGAAAACTGCACCGTTTTAGTATGTACTAAAATGGTTTATTTTAATAAATATATTGAATAACTGGTAAGTGATGTAGATAAACAAAACATTATCTCTTAGAATACCATAACCTTAACTCGCATTCCTGTAAGAGCTGATACCTATTTTCCGAAATCGTTTCGCGTCAGGAAGATGAGTTAAGGGATACGAAATTTTGTACTCTCACGTAAATTAACTGGACTATTAATTAAGGTCTCTGTAAGCAGCCGTTCAGCTATAGAAAAACTAAAAATGCACATTACTAGTACTTTTTACGCTGATTTTAACTAAATAAATATTATTGGCCGCAATTAAAAAATTAAGTAGATATAAAAGGTAAAACAAAAAAATTGTGATATATTTAAATATTAATATTTTCTAAAACGCGTAACCGATTCAAAAGGTAATGATGTCAAAATAAAGCCAAAATAATTTGTCTTCAAGCTGATATATAAAATGTGTACGTAATTCTCTAGTATAGGGTAACAACCCTTAAAAAGGTCTGGAAAAGTCGGGAGGGGGCCAAACTTAATTACTAAACAAACACATATGGCTGGTTTCTCCAACTCAACTTAACTTAGTTAAGCCAAGTTTCATCACTTATACTAGGTTCACATATAAGTAGATTATCCTCATTTTCGATCTTAACAGCCTAATCTGTAATTATAACAAGAGATTAGCCATATAAAATTCGTCCCTTGTAATTATAAAATAATCTCAGATTCAGCCGATAACTTTTCGGTGTCCATCCTAGTTTTATCGATTGTTTTTGCGAAAGAGGAGAAATGCCAAATGTAAATGTAAACAAAAATGAACGCTAGCAAGTAAAAGAGGTTTGTAAAGGTATTTTTAATAAAATGGTAAGTTAAAATATATTTATATTGCTTATTATAGCAGAAAAACGTGATCACGGTGGCACAGAGAAGAAACATAACTTCTTTGAGATGTGAGAATAACAAGCACAACAAATTTGACGGCTAATAATCTGAGATTTGCCTGTGTAAACGGGGTGATTAAAAAACGAGCTTTGATTGAGATAATATTGATATGTGAACATAGTTTTAAACTATGTTCACATATCAATATTATCTCAATCAAAGCTCGTTTTTTAATCACCCCGTTTACACAGGCAAATCTCAGATTATTAGCCGTCAAATTTGTTGTGCTTGTTATTCTCACATCTCAAGGAAAAGTTATGTTTCTTCTCTGTGCCACCGTGATCACGTTTTTCTGCTATAATAAGCAATATAAATATATTTTAACTTAACATTTTATTAAAAATACCTTTACAAACCTCTTTTACTTGCTAGCGTACATTTTTGTTTACTTTTACATTTGGCATTTCTCCTCTCTTTCGCAAAAACAATCGATAAAACTAGGATGGACACCGAAAAGTTATCGGTTAAATCTGAGATTATTTTATAATTACAGATTAACAAGGGACGAATTTTATATGGCTAATCTCTTGTTATAATTACAGATTAGGGTGTTAAGCTCGAAAATGAGGATAATCTACTTATATGTGAACCTAGTATTAGTCAAGAACAGGCTGTGTAAAGCATAGGCTTACACCCGATTTACATGATACAAGTACTTGAAAGTAGTTCTTGCTCATTCTCTTTTGTGTTTTCTATTTGCTTTTACACGTTTCATTTCTGTTGAATTCAAGTTTTTGGGGTAGTAGTGCACTTTAGCGAAGGTAGGTCAAAATTGACGGAAAAAGTTCGAGAGTGGTATCAATCGACGCGTCTTAACGACAATAATAACAACCCGAGACAGGAAATTAAGATTTTTAATTAATTGAAAAGTTATTTGCAAAAAACACTTGCACTTTCCGCCTACGCAGAAAGGTGTTTCCTGCAAAAGGTGTTCAGCCCCCCTTTGGAACACAGAAAGGAGAATTCTACTGCCTGAGGGTTATAATCCCTAAGCGCGGCCGAAGGCCGCCTACGCAGAAAGGTGTTCGATGCACAAAAACATTTTTAATAGAGTGACAGCAGCAATTTAGGTCCATTTTATTTTTAATAGAGTGGCAACACTAGTTTTTCTCCATGTTATTTATATTAACTACCCAAGATTGTTGTGCGGATTTTCATCGGAATATTGCTATTAAATACAGAATTTCGCGAAAGTGTACACTTAAAACGTCACAAATGTATAAAAACTAATAAACACGTGTTAAATTAAGTTCATTTCTTCCTTTCATTTGTGTGAAATTCATCGAAACATAGTGCGGAAAGTGCAAGTGTTTTTTGCAAATAACTTTTCAATGAATTAAAAATCTTAATTTTCTGTCTCGGATTGTTATTATTGGCGATAAGACGCGTCGATTGATACCCCTCTCGAACTTTTTCCGTCATTTTGACCTACCTTCGCTAAAGTGCACTTTTACCACCAGCCCATAGTTTTATCAACCTAAGATAGATTATTTGGTAATTCTCTAGTGTAAGGTAACAACCCCTAAAAAAGGTCCGGAAAAGTCGGGAGGGGGGGAGGGGTTCTAATATTATTAACCATTTAAAAGTTATGAACAAAAAACTTTTGTTAAATTTGGTTGTTTGTTACCACGTCAAAAATGCACTAAATAACCAGTTTACATTTTAAAACACTTAAAACGTCTCCGGTTATTATTTTATGCAAACCAAATCATTTATTCACTTTTATTTTATATATTTCGTTAATAAAACAGAGTAAACAAACTTTGCGCCTGCCAAAATTATTATAACCTCAAATCGCTGGTATTGCCACTTTATTTCACATTTCATTTGCGCTATTATACTCAGTTTACACTATACACTTGTTCTTCTTCTTCTTTTTTTACTTTCACCTAAATAAGATATTCTAACCAAAATATAATAGCAAGTTTCGGTATACCATGGCAGCGCTACTTTTATGGTTTACAGTTATTTTAGCTGTAATTAAAAGTAAGCGTCATGGAGTGCCAAAAGTGCGGTTATTTATTGCAAATTTTCATTATTTATCGAAGTATTGATTTTTATGGAAAAAGCGCCGCATGCGAAAATTGTTAATAAAAAATCGCGCGATTTTTTATTAAAAATTTTCATTATTTATATATATATTAAACGAAAGAAGATACCGAAAAGCATTGAACAGTGCACACACCTTATAAGGAAAAGTGAATTATTACGAAATACTAATACAGTGGCAGCACTATAGCTATTTTGGAATCTCGCGTTTCAGTTCGCAAAGATTGTCAACTTCTTTTTAATAACAAAATAATCTATCTTAGGTTGATAAAACTGTTTGTTTAATAAATAAGTTAAATTATATATTTTAATAGTGTTTAAAAAGTGAGAACAGGTGATTTAGTGAATCTTTGTCGGTGTAATTGCCCATAGAAAACAACGAAATTTAACAAAAGTTTTTTGTTCATAACTTTTAAATGGTTAATAATATTATCCTTCCCCCTCTGGATTGTTAATAGGGGGACCGAAACGCGTCGTTTGGTACCCCTCCCGACTTTTCCGGACCTTTTTTAGGGGTTGTTACCCGACACTAGAGAATTACCGATTATTTTGTTATTAAAAAGAAGTTGACAATCTTTGCGAACTGAAACGCGAGATTCCAAAATAGCTAGTGTTTAAAAAGTGAGAACAGGTGATTTAGTGAATCTTTGTCGGTGTAATTGCCCATAGAAAACAACGAAATTTAACAAAAGTTTTTTGTTCATAACTTTTAAATGGTTAATAATATTACTTGGACTTTCTAAATAATATATATGTTGTTGTTGTTGTTGTAGCGGCTACAACAACCCCTCCCAGATCGGTTGGTATCTCAGTCGTTGTCGTCAAGTTCCACTAACGGCAACCCTAGGAAGCGTGCAGCTTCTGTGGGGTTTGTCCACAGGGACAAGGCCGTTAGGGTTGTCAGGTTTTCCGGGCATGCGAAGAGATGTTTCGAGTCGTGTGGGGTCTCTCCGCATGCCGGACACTCATTCGGCACATCCTCATTCAGCCTACTCAAGTAGGAGTTCAACCTGCTGCAGTAGCCGGAGCGAAGTTGAGCGAGTGTTGTGCGTGTCTCCCGAGGCAGATGAAGCTCCGTCTCGTCTATGTCCGGGGGTGGTATGCCTAGAACGGCATTCACAGGTCTAGAGTCTACATAACTTGAGACTGAGTCCCTGTGAATGCCGTTCAGGGCCTGTCTGTAAGCTGTCGGGTCCAGAGGTTGCTTAATGAACCTCTGGACTTCGTCCGTCAGTTCATATAGATGCCTCCTGACGTGCCTAGGCGAGGGCTCCTCTGCAAGCAGCTGTCTGCTTGGGTGGCCACTTCTGTGGCTCCCGATCAGGAACTGCTTGCAGAGCATTATATTATGCTGCCTTACAGGGAGCATTTGCGCCTCGCCGTGCAGGTGGTGTTCAGGCGACATCAAGAGGCATCCCGTCGCTGTCCTAAGTGCTGTATTTTGTACCGTCTGTAGCTTCGTCCGCTGCGTCCTACTAGTCCCTGGCGACCACACTGGCGCTCCGTAGTTCAAAACCGGGCTGGCCTATTGCCTTGTATGTTGCCAGCAACGTTTCTTTGTCTTTGCCCCAAGTACTGCCGGCTAGCGAAAATTGAGGACCTTGTTGCGGCTCTGTACTTTATTGACAATAGCGGTTGAGTGCGCAGAGAAGGAGAGCAGGCTGTCGAATGTTACTCCGAGTATTTTGGGGTTATTCACCGTCGGAATTGGTGTGTCATCGACGTGAATCCCCAGCGGTAGCCTGACCTCCTTCGTCCAGGTTGTGAACAGGGTCGCGGAGGATTTCGTAGGGGAGAGGGCTAGATACTTTGCAGTGAAGAAGCGAGAAAGTTCGGAGAGATAGCCGTTTACTTTCGAACACAGGTCATCAATTCCATTCCCAGTCGCCATGATCGAGCAATCGTCGGCGTAGGAGACAATCGAGACTCCCTCTGGTGGTTGAGGGAGCTTTGAAATGTAAAAGTTAAACAGTAGCGGGGAAAGGACATCACCCTGAGGAACCCCCTGTTTTATTTTTCGCTGCTTACTCGTTTTGTCTCTAAACATTACCGACGAATGTCGACCACTCAGATAATTTGCCGACCACCGTTTGAGCCTCTGTGGGAGAGAGGAGGCCTCTATATCTTCTAGTAGCGTGGAATGGCAGACGGTGTCAAACGCCTTTGACAAATCCAACGCTACTAGAATCGTTCTCTCACAGGGACGGTTACGGTTAAGGCCACGAGTTATCTGAGTGTTTATGGCGTTAAGTGCTGTTGTTGTACTGTGCACTTTACGGAAACCATGCTGATGCTTCGCTGGGGTCAGGTGGTTTGTGAAGTACGGGAGTAGCAAGGCCTCGAGTGTCTTCGCTACCGGGGAAAGGAGTGTAATCGGACGATACGAATCTCCTTTGTTGGCAGGTTTCCCCGGTTTGAGCAGTGGGACCACTCTCCCCACCTTCCAGATGTCTGGGATGATGAGAGTGGCCATTGACAAGTTGAGGACCTCCGTTAGGTACGCTACCCCCGCAGGACCCAAATTTTTCAGCATCAGCATGCATATTCCGTCGGGACCCATGGCTTTGGAGGCTTTCGCCTTCCCGATGGCCACCTGAACTTCACCGCAAGTGAAAGCAAGGGGGGCACAAGTTGTTGGCAGTTTGTGCAGCCTTCTGGTCACTCGACGCTTGGCTTTGTCCACCGGAGGATGCAGTATGAACTGCCGGCTAAAATAGCTCGCGCATCGCTCCGGGTCCGACGAGGCATGGTCGCCGAAGGAAATTCCGACTCTGTCGTCGTGCTTCGTCGGATTAGACAATGACCTCACGGTTGACCAAAGCTTGCTCACACCAGAGGTGAAATTACAAGTCTTCAGATGCTCCTCCCACTTCTTCCGCTTATGTACGTTTACAAGTTGCCGAATCTCCGCGTTGAGATCCCTGATACGGGGATCTCCGGGATCGGCCGCTTTGGCAGGGAAGTTTGGACGTGGGTCCGATATACATCCTGCCGGTATGAAGCGAGCTGCAGCAGCAGTGATAGCCCTGCGGAACTTACGTTCACCGAGATGGACGTCGGTTGGTGTGGGGAGCGCTGCGAAGGTGTTTTCGGTAAACTCCGCGTAACCTTTCCAATCAGCTTTAGAAAAGTTGATATAGGTCCGGTGTTTGGCGGAGGCAAAGTCGGTTGGTTTATCAATCGAGTATCTTAGAAGTTGTCCGTCCATAGGGCTAATATATATGTCTTTAGCATTGATTATGCACTTTTTTGTAAAAAATGTTATTTTATGAAAAAATTATAACATTTTAATTGTGTTTTAATATTTTTGGCTTAAATATATACGCAAGCAAGCACCTTTTATATATCGACTTAAAGATAGATTAATTGTCTTTATTTTGATATCATTACTTTTTTAATCGGTTACGTAGTTTAGAATATATTAATATTTTAAGATATCACAAGCATTTTCTTTAACCTTTTATATCTTCATTACTTTTTAATTGCAGCAAATAATATTTATATAGTTGAAACCAGCGTAAAAAGTACTATCGGTCTGCATTTTTAGTTTTGCCATAACTGAACGGTTAGTTATCTTGATGTGTTCCCAAGCTGAGAAGAAATTCAAAAAACTTTTCCATTGGTAGTAGACGAAGGGGTCGGAGAAAGATCCATCCCGCCTTTCCCATCAGAGAGAGCCCGTATATACCTACCACCATTTATGAAAATGATTTCGAGGACTTATATTCAATCCTCCTAAGACTAAAAATCAGTGCAATGTAGAATAACATTATAGATATTAACAGCCCGGTTCTGTGCACTTGATAAATTGAAAATCTTTATAATTTTGCAATTTTTTATTATTTATCAAGATTTGGTATTCTAGCACAGAAATCAAAATCTCTTTTCTTGATAAATTATCAAGATTGAAAATGCTATTGACAAATAGAAATTTCATGTGAAATGTATAAATTTTGTACATAAATAAATTTGTTTCTAACAATTAAATAATCCATGTGCGGCATTTGAACCAGCGACACACGGAATTATATTCGACATCTTTACCTACTCGGCTACGGCTTTTAAATTCGTATTTTTCATATATGACAATGAAATCAGTTCCACTCATGTGGAAATTAGTTCCACTCATGTGGAAATCGTAGAGCTTTTTGTTTTATAAATATTGACACAGAATGCGAAGGGAGCTTTTACTTGATAAAAATCTTGATAAAATTTCCTTACGAAAAATTTATCAAGAAAACCAGAGCTGGGTCGTAATGATTCCTTTAGGAATTAAATTACTCCCAATTATAGATTACAAGGAATTGTAATTAGGAATCAATTTCTTCAGTCCACAGCAAAGGAATCAATTACTTTTTCAATTCCTTGAAGTAATTTCAAATGTAATTGGTTTTTTCTTTAATTCCATTACAAGGAATTTCATATTGTAATTGGAATAAGTTACGTGCTAGTAATGTAATTTTTTTTCCAATTCCTTTGAAAGAAATTGAAAATATAATTGATTTTTTTTTTCAATTCCATTACCTGGAATTGCAGTACTTTAGTTTTTTCAATTACTCAAAGGAATTGTAAAAGTAATCGAGAAATTGAAAGTTCATTCACGAATGTACAATGTGGAGTTTTTGTTGTGGTCAAAGATCAAAATCGAAAGCACACATTGAACATCTTCTATGTATATCTATATCTATACATATATAAAAATGTGTTCGTATGTCACGGTCATCAAAACCCGAGAACGGCTGAACCGATTTGAATAATTTTTTTTTTATTATTCGGTATAATACCAGAACCAATGATATCGCGAAAATTTGGGGGGTTGTCACCTATTTTAAAGTTTTTAAACCCAATTATATTGATAAAATTAATGAATTATTACAATACGGGTATCAAGTTAAAGAGGTTTAAGNAAAAATTTGGTGGGTTGCCACCTATTTTAAAATTTAATTAATTTAAAATCAATGAATTATTACAATATGGGTATTAAGTTAAAGAGGTTTAAGAAAGATAACTGCTGGAAGTATTTTTGACGAGGGTTGCCACCTATTTGAAAATTTAAACTCAGTCAAATTGTTAAAAAATTAAATATTGCCATGTGGGTGTCAAACTATAGAGTTTTAAGAAGGCTTACTGCNCCTATTTGAAAATTTAAACTCAGTCAAATTGTTAAAAAAAATGAAATATTGCCATGTGGGTGTCAAACTAAAGAGTTTTAAGAAGGCTTACTGCCGAAAATATGTTTGAGGAGGGTTGCCATCTGTTTGAAAATTTAACTAAATTACATTGATAAAATAAATAAAATATTACAATATGGGTATAAAATTAAAGAGGTTTAAGAAAGATAACTGTTGGAAATATCTTTGAGGGGGGCTGCCACCTATTTGGAAATTGTAACTCGGTTAAATTGATAAAGTAAATGAAATGTTGGCATGTGGGTGTCAAACTAAAGANGGGGCTGCCACCTATTTGGAAATTGTAACTCAGTTAAATTGATAAAGTAAATGCAATGTTGGCATGTGGGTGTCAAACTAAAGAGTTTTAAAAAGGCTTACAGTCTACCATGAACACTTCCAGAAATATGCAATATGAAAAGTTCGGTTTATATGGGATGTGCCACGCCCCATTCTCCAACCATGCAAATTTTTTTCCAGTTCTAGTCCTCTATACTTATATATGTATATAGATATCACCATACCCAGTTCTAGTCCTCTACCACAAATATATGCAGTTTGAAAAATTCGGTTTGTATGGGAGGTGCCACGCCCCCTTTCTATATCGAAACGTTTTTTTAGCCTATAATCATCCCTGGAAAGTCTGCAGTAGATTCCGAAATTTCAAAAAAATCGGTACGGTCTTTCTCGAGCTTTGCGAACAGAAAAAAACGCCTTTCAAAATATATATTAGTATTGACTAGCCCATATCTGCTTGTTTTGCGGCTTAAAACACTACTAACGATGAAAATCGATGGATAAATAAACAAGTTTGCAAGGGTTAAGTGAAAGTGCAATAATTTTTTTTATGAAATACTAGCAGGAAATAATGTTACCCATACGCCATATCGTACATGACCGTATGATCATGTTAAAGTTTGAATTTTTTTCGTCGCAATGAAAACTTAAAATGAAAATAACTTGACTAAATGCCCTTATCTATAAAAAACGGTATACAGATCCGTAACATACTACTTAAAATTAATTTTACGTTTCTCGGCCTTTTTTGTGTAATTTTTGCGTCGTTACAGTGTTATCATCAAAATTTGAAATTTGTTTATAAAACTCTTAGGAAGTAGGATCTCCAGTCCCACAGGGCTCGTAATTCAAGCGGACTCTTTCCTCATTTGTAACGCAGGATACCAGTAAAAGTGCTTCAAAGGCCCCAGAAGGCACTCCATTTTGGGTAGAATTAAGGGTAGTGTAGTGATACACATTACTTGTTAAACACTTGTTCTTAAAATACTTTGAATTATGAAAATATCTTGTTACATTTATTTATGTACGATCAATTTTGAGTTGAAAATTTTTATATTCATTCATTCGTTTTTTTGATCTCTTAAAATAAATACATAGAAGTTTATTGAAAATAAAATTAAATATTTCTATTTTAATATACCATAAAATTTGGCGATCCTGCCAGGAGTCCTGCATATGAAATTACGCCGCTGTGTTCAGTGATACCAAGAATACAACCAATTAGTGGTCGTTGCGGACTTCGCCATCCCAGCTCACAAACACAAATCAGTTGTGCTCTAGTGCGTTCCACGAAATCACCGGAGAAGCTTCACTCTACACACGCGTTGTTACACCATTTTTGAGCGTGTGCCATATTCTCAAAGGGAGTCACACTTGAGCGGCGTCTACAACAGTTCCTATCCACATTACATACTCTAGCCGCAGCAGCAGGGTGGTCAACGGGGCGAGCACGGTAAGGAGCAACATTTATTGCCACTACCACCACTCAAACCAGAACCAGCGCAGTAACTGCACTTGACTTCGCTGCTCAAAATAATTGCATAAACCGCAACTGCTACAGAAAGAGGAATATTCCAGCAGGTTATTTAGCAGCAACAGCAATCGCAACAAACACTACAGTTGGAACATTATCAGCAGCAGCAGCAGCAGCAACAACAACAACGGCGAGACATTCAGCATTCAAACCGTCATCAAGCAAAACATCTAAATAGATAAGTTTATGTTAACGTAGTTTAGTTGTGTTAAATTTTACACTCAGACAATTTTATTTTATTTTTAAATACAAAAAACAGTTAATTTTTGTAAACCTTCTTCCAATATGTTGCGTTCTCCTCAAGACAAAGGTGATGGGGATAGACTTGGTAGGTCTTTGATTGACATTGAAGATCCTTGTGAGGTGTCACAAGATAATATACGTAATCCGTATGACAGGTCTGAAATTTGTGCTACTTCGGTAAAATTACCACAATTTTGGTCTAACTGTCCTGAAGCATGGTTCGTGCATGCCGAGATGCAATTTGCTACAAAGGGAATTAGTAGGGATTCGACCAAGTACGAGTTCGTTATAACTGCCTTGCCTCAAGAAGTTATTGCGAATGTACTTGATGTTATACAAAATCCACCTCAGACTGAGACTTATGAAAATTTAAAAAAAGTTCTCATTGACCGACATTCTTTAAGCGAGCAGAGAAGACTTGATAAAATTTTGTCAGATACTGAGATAGGGGATCGCAGACCTTCCGAGTATTATAGGACCCTTGGTCAGTTAGCGGGTAGCACTATAGACCCGATTTTCTTAAAAAATATTTGGTTGCGGAAACTACCTAAAAGTTTGTATGTTGCATTAACCAGCGCTAATTTAAATAATATTAATGATCTCTTGCAACTCGCAGATAAAATTTGGGAAATTACCAGTGGTAGTGAAATTTGTGCTGTTAAAAGTAAAGTACTTACTTCTTCAAATAATTTTGATGACTTAGGGAAAATTGTGGAAGATTTAGCGAAGGTTACGACGAAAATGTGTGAAAGTTTTAATCGTTTGCAGTTGGACATTAATGAGATTAAAACGCAAATATATGATAGACCATCACGATCAAGAAGGAGGTATTTTAGTAATAATAAAAATTCCCAGTCACGTAGTAAGTCTCAATCTAAAAATTGGGTCTGTCGGTACCATTTCCGTTTTGGTAGTAAAGCACGTAAGTGTGAAGAACCGTGTGCCTTTAAAAGAAATAATTCTGACTCGACAAACTAGGACATGCTGTTGTTGCAGCGACTAACAATGGCAATTTGAAATTTTCAACACGTCGCTTATTTGTATTAGACAAAGAAAGTAAGCTTAAATTTTTAATAGACAGTGGTGCCGAAATTTCAGTTCTTCCTTCCTCCAAATTCAAAATTCACAAACGATCTTCCGACATTATTTTAACTGCTGCAAATGGCAGTATGATTTCGACCTATGGAAAGAAATTATTAAATGTTAATTTGGGACTTCGTCGGGAATTTCCGTTTGTATTTCTTATTGCTGACATTTCTAAACCCATCATAGGGGCAGATTTTTTAGGGAAGTATGGACTCTTAATAGATATAAAAAATAAGAGGTTAATAGATCCCTTAACTAACTTGTCTGTCGACGCAATATCTGCGTTTTGTAATATCTCTTTGCCAAAAATATTTTCGGTTGAAAACCAATATACAAAGCTTATAAAGAATTTTCCTTCATTAATTTCTGAACCAGATTATAACAAAAAAGTTGAGCATTCGACAGTTCATCATATCATAACAAATGGAGTATTACCATTCTGTAGCCCGAGACGCTTAGATCCAATCAAATACAAAATAGCAAAGGCTGAATTCGATTTTTTACTGAAATCCGGGATATGTCGTCCATCTAAATCCCACGGAGCATCGCCACTGCACCTGGTACCTAAAAAAGACGCAACTGACTGGCGTCCTTGTGGCGACTACCGAAGAGTTAACTTGATCACGATACCCGACCGATATCCGTTACCACACATTCACGATTTACATATTGAATTTCAAAATAAGAAAATATTTTCAAAAATAGATTTAGTTAGGGCGTACCACCAGATACCAGTTGCAGAGGAAGATATCCATAAGACCGCTATAACCACACCATTTGGAATGTTCGAATTCGTCAGGATGCCTTTTGGCTTACGAAATTCAGCACAAACATTTCAAAGATTCATAAATGAGGTGTTACACGATTTAGATTTTACTTTTGTTTATCTGGACGATATATTGATAGCTAGCAAAGACGAAGCAGAACATTTAAAGCATTTAAATATGCTATTCCAGCGTTTAGATAAGTACGGTTTGAATATTAAGCCATCTAAATGCATTTTCGGAGCAGAAAAGATCAGTTTCCTAGGGTATAACATATCATCCGAGGGTATACAACCATCAGAGGAAAAAGTCCGATCTATTCTTGATTTCGGTCAACCAATAACTATCAAACAAATGCAGAAGTTTGTAGGAATGGTGAACTTCTATCATAGGTATATACCAAAACTTGCCGCAATGCTTGACCCAATATATAGCATGATAACAAAAGCATCGAAGAGCAAAGATAAAGTGCTCCAATGGACTGATGAATCAGTATATGCATTTAAGCAAGTTAAAGAGAGTTTTGCTAGGAAAACACTGTTAACGCATTTCAACAGTAATGCAATTCTGTCTATTGCTGTAGATGCATCGAGTAGAGCTATTGGGGGTGTTCTACAACAGGAAGTTAAACATTCTAAGGAACCGCTTGCATTCTTTTCAAAGAAACTAAGCCCGTCTGAATGTAAATATAGTACTTTTGATAGAGAATTACTTGCTGTTTATTTAACTATTAAGCATTTCAGACATTGGTTAGAAGGTAGATCTTTTGCAGTATATACAGATCACAAGCCGCTTACATTTGCTATGAACTCAAAAGCTGAGAGAAGCCCAAGGCAAACCAGACAGTTAGAATTCATATCTCAATTTACTAGTGATATTAAATACATAAAAGGAGATTTAAATTGTGTTGCAGACGCATTATCGAGGATTCCTGAAGTTACAGCATTAGAAGCTACTGACCTGAACTTAAGAAGATTATTTGATGAACAAAACAAAGATGAAGAAATTAAATTATTAGTATATGATCAAAATTGTAGGCATAGACTAGAGTTAATAGCAATACCCTCTTTAAATATTCAAATTTGGTGTGAAACGTCACTTAGTTCAACAAGGCCATATGTCCCGCAAATGTTACGAAAATTAGTTTTTGAGAAATTACATAATATAGCTCATGTAGGTGTTAAAGCAACACGTCGGTTGATCACAAGTAGATATTTTTGGCCAGGGATGAACAAAACTATAAATCAGTGGACAAAAGAATGTGTTAACTGTCAAAAATGTAAAACTTATAGACATACAAAATCTCAAGTTTCGAAAATACCAATTCCAAAAGGACGTTTTGAGCACATACATTTGGATATCGTTGGACCTCTTCCCTTATCACACGATTTTAAATTTATTTTAACTATTATCGATAGAAATTCCCGTTGGCCAGAAGCATATCCACTTCGAAATATTTCGGCGGAAAATGTTGCAGAAACTTTCTTCCGCGAATTTGTTTCACGTTTTGGAGTTCCACTGACAATTACAACAGATCAGGGCACACAGTTTACTTCTCAGATTTTTACTGAACTAACAAAGCTTTTAGGAAGTCATAAGATTACAACCACTGCCTACCATCCGCAAGCTAACGGAATGGTCGAACGTTTTCACAGGCAACTAAAGGCATCAATTATGGCTAGTGGAAACGCAAGCAGATGGTATGAGGAGTTACCTATAGTATTGTTGGGTTTGCGATCATCCTACAAAGAAGACATTCACGCTACAGCAGCGGAGATGTTATACGGCGAAAATTTAAGGCTTCCTTCGCAAATGGTAGTTCGGTCTGAAACAAAATTTGATTCATCTGATGTACTGAATAAATTAAAGCAAAATCTCAAAAATTATGAATCGAAAGTATGTCATCATAAAGATTCACTTGTTTATATTCCAAAAGATTTATATAATTGCAAATTTGTTTTAGTAAGAATTGATAGGAAAAGAACTGGTTTACAGGAACCATATGAAGGACCGTTCGAGGTTATAGAAAAGACACCGAAGTGGTTCAAAATTAATTATCACAATAAATTAGTAAATATTTCTATAGACAGAGTTAAGCCTGCATTTCTAGATGGAAGTAAACTTGGTTCATCCAGCAAGACGAAGCGAGTTACTTTTAATTTGTTAGATATGACAGTTTTTGGAAGAGGGGAGTAGTGTAGTGATACACATTACTTGTTAAACACTTGTTCTTAAAATACTTTGAATTATGAAAATATCTTGTTACATTTATTTATGTACGATCATTTTTGAGTTGAAAATTTTTATATTCATTCATTCGTTTTTTTGATCTCTTAAAATAAATACATAGAAGTTTATTGAAAATAAAATTAAATATTTCTATTTTAATATACCATAAAAGTACCATAATATACACAACTCAGTGCATTTTTATAGATATGCAGGAATTAGTCCAATAGAACAGCAGTGCCCAAGGCAGCAACAATTATTGGTCTCATCTGCCGCGAAGCGCGTTCGGGGTAGGATCTGGAAAATTTAACCGTTACCCAATAAACTGAACAGCTATAGTTTAAGCTATTCAGTTTTCTTAAAGTCCAATTAGTAATACTACTTAGGTATAAGTTGTTTATTCAAGGCAGTTAGCAACCAAGAAATTTAACAAAGCTATTGCAATTCCAAAGTAAAAAAAAATTTTTTTATAAATTTTTCGATTACTTTTTAAATTACTTTGAGGAATGGAATTGAAAAAAAAACATTACATTTTCAATTCCTTTCAAAGGAATTGGAAAACAATTACATTTTCAATTCCTTTCAAAAGAATTGAAATAAAAGAAATTACATTAAATACTAGCACGTAATTTATTCCAATTACAATATGAAATTCCTTGTAATGGAATTAAAGAAAAAAAAACAATTCCATTTGAAATTACTTCAAGGAATTGAAAAAGTAATCGATTCCTTTGCTGTGAACTAAAGGAATTGAATCCTAATTACAATTACTGAGGAATGTAATTGTATTTGTAATTTAATTGCATTTACCCAGCTCTGAAGAAACACACAGAATTGTAAATTAAAGAAAATTCTGTAGAATTTAAATACGATAAAGATTTTTGGTTTACAAGGACGAACAAAAGTATTGGCACAGTGATTTTTTAGCAATATATGCAAAGCGTTTTATTCTAATTTATTTGCGATAATGTTTTTTTAATATGTTTCATACTCCACCATTAAAAATAAAAATCAAATCTCCAAACTTTGTGCAAAACTCGGGAAAATTCTATAAATTTGCATACTAATTTGCAACCTTTTATTCAGATTTTTTAAAACAATTCTAAGAATGCAGTTTGGATTGGCTTTCCAAATCGGAACCAATTGAGATTTCAGCGAAAGTATAAGGAATTTCGTTATGAAACTTGGTGGGGATGTTGGGGGAGGCTTTCTCTACATGAATTGATCACTCTCACAATTCAGTTGCTAATAGTATTTAAGCAATTTGTTGTTATATAATCTTCACTACGGCTCCGTGAATTAAGGCCGCGTATATTAAGACGGCGATCCAAAAATGAAATAAGGCCGCCGCGGTGTAATTCATTTCGACAAATGAAATTAGGCTGCGAACCAAAAATGAAATTAGGCCGCGTGGGCATAATTCATTTTGCCAAGTGAAATTACGCCGCGATCGAAAAATGAACTTAGGCCGCGCAGGCATTAGAGGTTTACGCCGACAGGCTTTGCGGCGGCGGCGGTGACGCCGTCTCGTCTGAGATACTTCGCCGACCTAAACGGGGTTAGATCGCCGAAACCACAGCCCTTGGTCGGGTAAAACCGGAGTCATTCCGGTACGTTGAACCGGCTGTCGTGGGAATGCGCACCACGATCTTTGGCACTCAAGCCTGTCAAAGGATCGTAGGGGAACAGACTTGGCTGAGCAGATAGACGATTCGACATTCTGCACAATGAACGACGACGCACCCACCAGGATTATGGGTAACTGCAATAGCTCGCCAGACATCACCATAGTCAGCGCTGGTCTGACAAACAGCATAACATGGCGACCTATGCTGACTTTAACATCAGACCACCTACCCATAGTCATCTCGATAGATAAACCAACCGACTTTGCCTCCGCCAAACACCGGACCTATATCAACTTTTCTAAATCTGATTGGAAAGGTTACGCGGAGTTTACCGAAAACACCTTCACAGCGCTCCCCACACCAACCGACGTCCATCTCGGTGAACGTAAGTTCCGCAGGGCTGTCACTGCTGCTGCAGCTGGCTTC
>NW_016157314.1:161299-170717 GCF_001687245.7 Rhagoletis zephyria | reverse complement strand
ATACCGGCAGGATGTATAACGGACCCACGTCCAAACTTCCCTGCCGAAGCGGCTGTTCTAGCCGATGAGCGTGATAGCCTTCGTCAGGCCGATCCCGGAGATCCCCGTATCAGGGATCTCAACGCGGAGATTCGGCAACTAGTAAACGTACATAAGCGGAAGAAGTGGGAGGAGCATCTGAAGACATGTAACTTCACCTCTGGTGTGAGCAAGCTTTGGTCAACCGTGAGGTCGCTGTCCAATCCGACGAAGCACGACGACAGAGTCGAAATTTCCTTCGGCGACCATGCTTCGTCGGACCCGGAGCGATGCGCGAGCTATTTTAGCCGGCAGTTCATACTGCATCCTCCGGTGGACAAAGCCAAGCGTCGAGTGGAGGCATCTATATGAACTGACGGACGAAGTCCAGAGGTTCAGCAAGCAACCTCTAGACCCGACAGCTTACCGACAGGCCCTGAACAACATTCACAGGGAGTCAGCCTCGAGTTATGTAGACTCCAGACCTGTGAATGCCGTTCTAGGCATACCACCCACGGACACAGACGAGTCGGAGCTTCAGGCGTCGTCAAGTTCCACTAACGGCAGCCCTAGGAAGCGTGCAGCTTCTGCGGGGTTGGTCCACAGGGACAAGGCCGTTAGGGTTGTCGCGTTTTCCGGGCATGCGAAGAGATGTTTCGAGTCATGTGGGGTCTCTCCGCATGCCGGACACTCATTTGGCACATCCTCATTCAATCTACTCAGGTAGGAGTTTAACCTGCTGCAGTAGCCGGAGCGAAGTTGTGCTAGTGTCGTTCGTCCATTGGGCTACATTCGCTACGTTTTCTTCTATTCAGGGCTGGTATCGAGTCAAACCCAGGGCCAGAAACCTACACCTGCTGTGTATGCCAGAGACGACTACACCATAACTCCAGCTCAGTCAAGTGCAATGCTTGCGAGGGGTGGAGTCACCTCATAGTCTGCTCAGGACTACGGACACATCGGCAGTGGACCTCATCGTATGTGGCCCCTGCTGCTCAAACAGAGCAGCCTCCACGGCTAACCCCAGTCCACCTGAGCATTCCCACACAAACACCACAGCACAACAACATAACAACACAATAGACCACACCACTACCGCGACAGACCACAGAACACACACAACCGCACCACCACCCACACGCTGCCGCCAACAACTCTTGGTTCCTCCCACAATCTGCACAGTATGTCAGACCAGGATATTCCGTAATGTGACATCAGTCAAGTGCAACACCTGCCTTGGCTGGTGCCACTTTAGGGCATGTTCAGGTCTGCGTACCACGCGAGATTGGACGGGGAATTTCGAGGGCCCGTGCTGTGCTGCTCGGTCGCAGACGTCAATTGCGACGCCACCCACCACCACCACAGGGCGGCAACCACCTCAGCAGCGCACACAGCCAATGGCGTCACGGCCACACACATCACTCACACCCCGCATTACTACACGTCTCCCGAACCACATGAAGCTCCTTAAATTCAACTGCAACGGGCTTCAGAGCAAGATCGAGGAGATAACCGTCTTTATGGGAAGGCATGGTATACTGATAGCTGAGGTCCAAGAGACGAAGCTGCACAGCAATTTAACATTGTTGATTTGTGCCGGGTACAACGTGCACCGGCGAGATCGCGAGCGAGATAATGGTGGTGGCTTAGCGTTCATCACGCACCACACCGTGCAGTATCGTCTTATCGAAGCAGACATCGACCGCAGGGATACCACCCTAGAATGTCAGGGCATCGCTATCCGGTCAGGCGATGTCGAGCTCGAAATATTTAACATATACATACCCCCTGTCACCTGCTGCCCGGCAGGATATCACCCTGATATAGGTGCGCTCCTCAGAGGTGAAAACCGAATGGTAGTAGGTGACTTTAATGCGCACCACGATCTCTGGCAATCAAGCCTGTCAAACGATCGTAGGGGAACCGATTTGGCTGATCAGATAGACGATTCGACATTCTGCACAATGAAATACCTATGCTGACTTTGGCATCAGACCATCTGCCCATAGTCATCTCGATCGATAAACCAACCAACTTTGCTTCCGCCGAGCACCNCAGCATATCTGGGCGACCTATGCTGACTTTAGCATCAGACCATCTGCCCATAGTCATCTCGATCGATAAATCAACCGACTTTGCTTCCGCGGAACACTGGACCTATATCAACATTTCTAAAGCTGATTGGAAAGGCTTCGCGGATTTTACTGAAAACACCTTCGCTGCTCTCCCCACACCAACCGACGTCCACCTTGGTGAACGTAAGTTCCGCAGGGCTGTCACTGCTGCTGCAGCCCGCTTTGTACCGGCAGGATGCATCACTGACCCACGTCCGAATTTCCGTGTCCTAGCCGATGAGCGTGATCCCGGAGATCCCCGTATCAGGGATCTCAACGCGGAGATTCGGCAACTAGTAAACGTACATAAGCGGAAGAAGTGGGAAGAACATCTGAATACCTGTAACTTCACCTATGGTGTGAGTAAGCTTTGGTCAACCGTGAGGTCAATGTCCAATCCGACGAAGCACGACGACAGAGTCGAAATTTCTTTCGGCGANTTCACCTCTGGTGTGAGCAAGCTTTGGTCAACCGTGAGGTCATTGTCTAATCCGACGAAGCACGACGACAGAGTCGAAATTTCTTTCGGCGACCATGCCTCGTCGGACCCGGAGCGATGCGCGAGCTACTTTAGCTGGCGTTCATACTGCATCCACCAGTGGACAAAACCAAGCGTCAAGTGACCAGAAGGCTGCACAAACTGCCAACAAAGTGTGCCCCCCTTGCTTTCACTTGCGGTGAAGTTCAGGTGGCAATCGGGAAGGCGAAAGCCTCCAAAGCCATGTGTCCCGACGGAATATGCATGCTGATGCTTAAAAATTTGGGTCCTGCGGGAGTAGCGTTCCTAACGGAGGTCCTCAATTTGTCTATGGCTACTCTCATCATCCCAGACATCTGGAAGGTGGGGAGAGTGGTCCCACTGCTCAAACCGGGGAAACCTGCCAACAAAGGAGATTCGTATCAGCCGATAACGCTCCTTTCCCCGGTAGCGAAGACACTTGAGGCCCTGCTGCTCCCGTATTTCACGAACCACCTGATCCCAGCGAAGCATCAGCATGGTTTCCGTAAAGTGCACAGTACAACAACAGCACTTAACGCCATAAACACTCAGATAACTCGTGGCCTTAACCGTAACCGTGCCTGTGAGAGAACGATCCTAGTAGCGTTGGACCTGTCAAAGGCTTTAGACACTGTCAGCCATTCCACGCTACTAGAAGATATAGAGGTTTTCTCTCTCCCACAGAGGCTCAAACCGTGGTCGGCAAATTATCTGAGTGGTCGACACTCGTCGGCAATGTTTAGAGACAAATCGAGCAAACTTAGGAAAATCAAACAGGGGGTTCCACAGGGTGGTGTCCTATCCCCGCTACTGTTTAACTTTTATATTTCAAAGCTCCCTCAACCACCAGAGGGAGTCTCGATTGTCTCCTATGCCGACGATTGCTCGATCATGGCGACTGGGAATGGAATTGATGACCTGTGTTTGAAAGTAAACGGCTATCTCTCCGAACTTTCTCGCTTCTTCACTGCAAAGTGTCTAGCCCTCTCCCCTACGAAATCCTCCGCGACCCTGTTCACAACCTGGACGAAGGAGGTCAGGCTACCGCTGGGGATTCACGTCGATGACACACCAATTCCGACGGTGAATAACCCCAAAATACTCGGAGTAACATTCGACAGCCTGCTCTCCTTCTCTGCGCACGCAACCGCTATTGTCAACAAAGTACAGAGCCGCAACAAAGTCCTCAAGACGCTAACCGGCAGTACCTGGGGCAAAGACAAAGAAACGTTGCTGGCAACATACGAGGCAATAGGCCGGCCGGTTTTAAACTACGCAGCACCAGTGTGGTCGCCGGGGACTAGTAGGACGCAGTGGATGAAGTTACAGACAGCACAGAACACCGCACTCAGGACAGCGACCGGATGCCACCTGATGTCACCCGAACACCACCTCCACGACGAGGCGAAAATGCTCCCAAATAGGGAGCATAACATAATGCTCTGCAAGCAGTTTCTGGTTGGGAGCCACAGATGCGGCCACCCAAACAAACAGCTGCGTGCAGAAAAGCCCTCGCCTAGACACGTCAGGAGGCATCTATATGAACTGACGGACGAAGTCCAGAGGTTCATTAAGCAGCCTCTGGACCCGTCGGCATATCGACAGACCCTGAACGGCATTCACAGGGACTCAGTCTCGAGTTATGTTGACTGTAGACCTGCGAATGCCGGTCTAGGCTGTTGGGCCCTCAGCCCGCTCATTGAGCTCAATTCACCCGCACGTAGGAAAACTTCCACTCGCTTACCCGGAACCTCCTTGTGAAGCGTCTTTCGACTTCCTCGGCTCGTAATAGTCGCCAGTAATACAGCCTCTTCTATAGTTGGTTACTTGCTGGAGGATTCCTACAGCGATGCTCGCTCCGCGGCTGTCTTTAATAAGAACGCTCAAAATATGCACAAAATTGTATTTCTCCCGCGCGGTAACTACTTGCGCTTAAACTAAACACTTTCGTTTCTCGTCAAGAGGTTAAGAGTAAATTTTATTAGTTTTAAAAGTAAAAAATTAATTAGCACAAATTTCCGTGTCAGAAGGGCTAGAAAGCCTATATCGAATTGAATTACATTCGTTTTTTCACGCGGTTTTATGTACCTGTCGAACGTATGTTCCAACAGGGCTACCAACATTACGACGGCGCTGAATAGTGCTGCCGTATTGTTAGCGGTGCCATTACATCACCGTCCTTGAGAAAAGATTTTTGCGAGGTGATCAGGCTTGCAAGAATCGTTCGATTCAGGGCAATGCAAAATTGATAGGGAGGAACGAGATATTTATTAATAATATTGTAAGTATGTTTCCTTCCCCTTTTAACTCGTTCGTCCATATAAATTTTCGGCTGTAATAAAGAGTTAAAAACGTATGTTAAATAATTGACAACATTATTATATCTACTTAGCTAATTGAGTTAATTTACAATATCAATTTTATATTAAAGAATATACATAAGTGTGAGTTAAATAAATGTTTTTTTTTTTATTTGCTAATTGTATACAATATATGAATTTGTAAATTTGTAAATATGAATTTACATAACTATTCGTATAACAATTAATACATTATCATTTTTTTTTTGCTTAATTTGAGTTTTTCTTTCTTTTTTTCTCTTGTGTTATATTAATGATATATAAAAATACTTATGTGTACGGTTTATTAAGCCAAAAGTTGAATCTAAATATACTTTATTTTTAAGTATTATTCATTCCAAATGAAAATTTTTGTTTTCAAATAGATTTACATGATAATCCATGAGTTATTTCGCAATGTTGTACACATGTACATATTTTAACTAATTATTCAGAGTAATTCTAACAATAATAATAGTTTATATATCTCTTGTGTGACGTGACTGATTTATTTTGGGTCAAAATTGAATGTTACTTGTATATTTTAAATAAATTCATTATAAAGTAAGTTATGTGACTTTTTGAATGCGGTTTTTGTGAACCGTTTTTAATTTATTTTTGGTCTTGTCGAAAACCGTAACATTTGCACCATCTACTTTCTGTACAACATAAGGACCTAAATAAATATTGCTATGTTTATCTCTAGGTTCCTTTTGTATTAAAACCGTAGCTTTTTCTTTAATTAGTACCGGACGCGCATTTTTATCAAATGACTTCTTCGATTGGATTTTATGTTTTGGTGCGAGTTCTTAAGCGAGTGCATGAGATCTTTGCAACGATACTTTACTTATTTTGCATAATTATCAACGTTGTAAATTGGATCAATTTTAATTTTTTGTACTTTGTCGCTTCGTAAAACAGCGTTTTTACCAAAAATCAGTTCAAATGGAGTTAATTTATTATCAAAAACTGTGTTTGAGGTTGTGTTATGCAAAAAAGTAAAATATTTCAAATATGTATCCCAGTCGGAATATGATTCGTTTAAAAATGCTCGTAAGTACTCGTTAAATACTATATTATTTCGTTCTATTGTACCTACAGTTTCGTGATGGTGTGCTGTCGAAAAGTCATGTTTAATTTTTAAAAGTTTGGTTAATTCAGCAAAAAGTTCGTTTTTATATTCAGTCCCTAAATCAGATTTTATAGAGTGCATAATACCATATATTAATATGAAACTTTCAAAAATTGCTGATGCAACAGTTTTAGCACTTTTATCTGGTATTGGAACAGTAACTAAATATTTTGAGAGATCGCAAATAATGGTAACTGCGAACTTATTACCATATTTCGATTCTGGTAAAGGTCCTATTGTATCGATAACAACAATATCAAACGGTTTATTCGGCGTTGGGGTTAGTACAAGTTTTTCTTTAACTTTCGGTTTTACTTTATTTAAAAGACATTTTTGACAATTTTTAACATATCTTGCGACATAACGGGTCATATTTTTCCAGTAATATTTTGTTCTAAGTTTCGTATAAAGCTTTTTCATGCCACAGTGACCTCCTGATATTGCGTCGTCGTGATAAATGGTCATTAGTTTTATTTTTTTGTCATTTTCAGTCAGTGTTAAAACTATTTGTAATGATTTTAAAATTGTGTTCCCGCGACTTTTTAAGCTAGCAATTGTGAAGTGACGGAAAAATTCATCGTCTTTTGGCCATTCAATCTCCTTAATTTTGTGTTTGCTGGCTTCAATTTCGAGCCTCGAAAGTAAATTATCGAAATTCATTATTTCGTTAGCAAAGTCATAATTAAGTAACTCGAGTTTTTTATGTTTAATATGTGCACAAATTCGTAAATTTTTAATTTTATTATCTTTATCATAAGTAATTTCTGATCTAATACGCGGTATCTTTTTTGGATAGTTGTAAGAAAATTTATCATAAACGTTTAATGTCTCCTGGTTTTCGTTTTAGTTATTATCTGTATTTTGAGTAATTTCATTTTCTCTTCTAGTCATTGATCTCGACTGTACTGCAAAAATACTTTTCGTTGATTCCCTTATTTCGTCTATCGTTATACTTGAGAGTGCGTCTGCGCCAACGTTTAATTTTCCTTTAGTATACTCAATAGTAAAATTGTACTCTGCTAGTTCTAACCTTATTCTTGAAAGTTTTGAAGAGGGGTCTTTCATATTGAATAGGTATACCAAAACATATAGGTTAATCGCAACCTTGCTGTTCTTGGCTAAGTATAGCGCCACACCCTGTTTTTGAAAAATCAACTGTAATAATAAATTGCTTTGTAAAGTCTGGATATTGTAGCAGTTTCGGTGACATTAAGGCTGATCGCAACGCTTGAAAAGCTGTATCACATTTCTCATCCCAAACAAATTCTACTCTTTTCCTACTTAATTTGTTCAAAGGTGCTGCCAGAGTTGCAAAATTATAAAAAAACCTTCGGTAATAATTTGCAAATGCGACAAAACCTCGTACTGCATCTTTGTCAGTAGGTTTAGTATACTTTTTAATTGCAACTATTTTTGAATCGTCTGGCAGCAGACCTTTTGCTGAACATTTGTGCACTAAAAACGTTACTTCGGGCCTGAGAAAATTACATTTTTTTGGGTTTAATTTTAAGTTGAAACTTGGATAAGTTTCGAAAACTTTCGCTTAATTTTTAATGTGATGTGCTTCGCTGCAGCCTATAACAATTATGTCATCTACATATAAAAATGCTACGTTGGGTGGAATACCAGAAAAAGCTATACTCATCATTCGCGAGAATGAGTTGGGTGCTATACTTAAACCGAATGGCAATACTTTCCATCGAAATGCTCCACGGTCTGTGCTAAAAGAAGTTATATCACGTGAATCTTCATGCAAGGGGATTTGGTGAAATCCGGAAAATAGATCTAAAGTAGAAAAATATTTAGCTCTGCCAAGTAAGTTTGCAATAAGTTTTTTATTGACTGCGCGGAAATCAACGCACATACGAAATGCTTTTTGAACATTGATAGATTTTTAGGAACCAAAATTAGAGAACTATTGTAATTTGAATAACTTCCTTCAATTAAATCGTTATCTAGTAATATGTTAACTTGGCGAGTTATCTCTTCACGTTGGGAATATGGTAGACGATAGTTTTGTGGTGACAGGTAATAAGATCAACGGAAATAAGGTCAATTGACTTTATTTCCCACCCTGGTGCGAAATAAACTCAATTGACATTATTACCTTTTTAAAAACGAAATAAAATCCATTGCACGCGCACCCCGCGCGACCGGCGCGCACACCACGTCACGCTAAATCCACCTAAGCTTTAACTGTCATCAGTGATATTAATGCTACCTTATATAACGACAGGTAATAAGTCCCAGATGGTTTCTAAAATCACAAATTAGTTTTTGTGCAAATTGCAGATAGAGGGTATTAATGAATTCAAGCCCTCGATATTTCACATTTTTATATTTGTAAGTTATTGGAAGCAGGGATGCCAACTTGGCTCAAACCGTGCCATTTGTTCCTATTTTACTTCAAATGGCACTTAATTTTTCAATTTGGCACAAAATGCCAAAATGGCACTTTTGTAAAAAAAATAACATTTCAATACATTTTTGTGAAATCCTTTGCGTGCACTTCTTTTTCTCAACTAAAATTTTCTAATTTATAAAGGCTATTCAACTGGTTTATCTTATTTTATGATTGCACTTTTGTTTTGAAAATGTGGCTTTATTTTATTGCTAAATGTGAATGATTAAAAGGAATGACACCTTCTTTGGCACTTTTATTTTTCTATTTGGCACAAATTGGCACTTTTTTATCCTCAATATGGCACCTCATAACTAAGGATAGTTGGCAGCCCTGATTGGAAGATTTCTGCTGTGTTTTGGGACAACAACTTGTCTGCAGTAAAAAACCATATAATTTGTGTTTCATAAGTGTGTGAAAACCAATCTATTAACTTATATGATCTCGGTTCCGATATTAAATAATCAATAATTGTTTATACCCGCATTTTGGCACATTGGCTCGTTGAAAGTGCCATCTAATAAATAGTGTCATCATTCTCCTTAGCTGCTTTTAAATGATGTCGTCACAAATTGCTGGCGGAGACATGAATACAGTGTAAGAAAATTCTTTTTCTATAATTATTTCCTTATAGAATGGGTGGTTTCTTTTCCAACTTAGACATTCCGAGTTCGTTCAAAATATGCTAATTTAAAAAACAGAATTGTTTCCGTGTTCCTCCGGGGTTTTTGGACATGGACTGTTTCTTCAATTTAATAGTGTTCGTTTATTTTTGTGGAAACGAAATATGTTTTGCAAGTTATGGATATTTCTCGTATTCCAGCTGTGCGCAGGCGTCTAGTTTCAATTGGTGGTAGTTCATGATTGTGTGTGGATTAATATCACAACACTGAGGATTTGGCAATAACCTTTTGC
>NW_016157314.1:136505-161274 GCF_001687245.7 Rhagoletis zephyria | reverse complement strand
GCTCTGTACTTTGTTGACAACTGCGGTTGTGTGCGCGGAGAAGGAGAGCCGGCTATCAAAGGTAACCCCTAAAATTTTTGGGTTGTTCACCGTCGGTATAGGTGTGCCGTCAACGTGAATGCCTAGTTCTAGCCTGACCTCCTTCGTCCAGGTGGTGAAGAGGGTCGCCGTTGATTTCGTTGGGGAGAGGGTTAGGCTCCTTGCAGTGAAGAAGCGAGAAAGGCTGGAGAGATAGCCGTTTACTTTTGAGCAGAGGTCATCAATTCCATTCCCAGACGCCAAAATCGAACAATCATCAGCGTACGAGATCAGGGAAACTCCTTCAGGAGGCTGGGGGAGTTTCGAGATGTAGAAGTTAAAAAGTAAGGGGGAGAGAACACCACCTTGTGGAACCCCTTGTTTTATTCTTCTTGGTTTCGAGGTTTGATCTCTGAAGATTACTGATGATTGTCGACCACTCATATAATTCGCCGGCCATCGCTTCAGTCCCTGTGGGAGAGAGGAGGCCTCAATGTCTTCTAGCAGCGTGGAATGGCAGACGGTGTCAAACGCCTTTGACAAGTCCAACGCTACTAGGACAGTTCTCTCACAGGGGGGGTTACGATTTAGGCCACGAGTCTGGGTGTTAATGGCGTTAAGTGCTGTTGTTGTGCTGTGCACTTTACGGAAGCCATGCTGATGTTTCGCTGGGGTTAGGTGGCAGGTGAAGTATGGGAGCAGCAGGGCCTCAAAGGGGGGAAAGGAGCGTTATCGGGCGATAAGAGTCTTCTCTGTTGGCGGGCTTCCCCGGTTTCAGCAGTGGGACCACTCTCCCTGATTTCCACACATCAGGAATGATGAGAGTGGTCATAGACAAATTGAGGACCTCCGTGAGGTATGCTACTCCCACAGGCCCCAAATGTTTCAACATCAGCATACAGATTCCGTCGGGTCCAATGGCTTTGGAGGCTTTCGCCTTCCCGATGGCCCCCTTCACTTCACCGCTGGTGAAAACAAGTGGTGCACTGTTTTTGGGCAGTTCGTGCAGCCTCCTGGTCACTCGACGTTTGGCCTTGTCTACCGAAGGATGCAGTGTGAATTGCCGACTAAAATAGTTCGCGCATTTCTTCGGGTCCGACGAAGCGTGACCTTCGAATGAGATTTCCACTCTGTCATCACGCTTCGTCGGGTTGGACAAGGACCTCACGGTTGACCAGAGCTTACTCACACCAGAGGTGAAGTTACAGGCCTTCAAGTGCTCTTCCCACTTTTTCCGCTTATGTTGATTTACCAGTTGCCGAATCTACAAATTAAGGTCCCTCAAGCGAGGGTCCCCGGGGTCGACCTGGCGTAGGTGGTCACGCTCATTTGCTAGTACAGCTGCTTCAGCCGGGAAATTTGGGCGGACTTCCGCGATACGTCCGGACGGTATGAAGCGAGCTGCTGCGGCAGTGACTACCCTGGGGAACTGGCGTTCGCCAGCATGTACGTCTGTGGGTGTGGGGAGGGCGGCGAAGCTGCTCTCGGTAACTTCCGCGAAGCCGTTCCAATCAGCTTTGTTGAAGTTGGTGTAGGTTCGGTGATCCGCGGGAGCAAAGTCGGTGGGCTTATTGATCGAGATGACTATGGGCAGATGGTCTGATGCTAACATATAATGATAACCAGCGCTAGAAATTGTTAGGTCTGGCGAGCTGCTGCAGCTGCCCACAATCCTGGTGGGGGCGTCGTCGTTCATGGTGCCGAATTTCGAATCGTCTATCTGCTCAGCCAAAATGTTTCCCCTCCGATCATTGGCGAGGCTTGAATGCCAAAGATCGTGGTGCGCATTGAAGTCACCTACTACCAATCGGTTTTCGCCTCTGAGTAGCGCACCTATGTCAGGGAGATATCCAGCCGGGCAGCAGGTGACAGGGGGTATGTACACGTTAAATATTTCGAGCTCGACATCGCCTGACCGGACAGCTATGCCCTGACATTCTAGGGTAGTGTCCCTTGGGTCGATGTCTTCTTCGATTAGCCGATACTGCACTGTGTGGTGTAGAATGAACGCTAATCCTCCACCATTATCTCGCTCGCGATCTTTACGGAGCACATTGTAGGCGGCGCAACCCAACACAGTTGAGTTGCTGTGCGACTTCGTTTCTTGGACCGCAGCTATCAATATGCCGTGCCGACCCATGAAGACTGCTATCTCCTCAGTCTTGCTCTGGAGTCCGTTGCAGTTGAGTTGGAGTACGTTCGTATGCCTTGGGAGGCTGGTCGCGATACGGGGAGGGAGGGAAGTGTGGGGCCTACCTTGGACCTGTTGCGCCTGACGCAGTTGCTGTTGCAGCCTGATGGTAGGTGGCTGCGATATGGGCGTTGTTGTCTGGGCCGGCGGTGCACTACAGCAAGGGGCGCTGTAGTTGGTAGTCCACTCGCGAGTGGTGCGTAGACCAGAACATAGCCGGAAGTGGCACCAGCCAAGGCATGTGTTGCATTTGACTGATGTCACATTCCGGTATATTCTGTTCTGGCACACGGAGCAGATGGTGTGGGCAACCAGTAGCTGCTGTTTGGCTCGCGCTCGCGAGTGGGACCGGCCGGTAGGTTGTGTGGGTGGGGTGTGTTGGGAGGTTTTGTTGCTCAGGGGAGCTTCTGGGGGCCGTGCAGGCTCTTCGGGCGCTAGGTCGCACCCGTGCATTACGCGAGTGGGTAGCCGTGGAGGCTGATTGTGCCATTTGGCTTGAGCAACAGGGAGCCACAAAGTTTGTGGTCCACTCCCGGTGAGACCTAAGGCCAGAGCAGGTTCTTAGGTGACTCCATCCGTTGCAGGAGTTGCACCTAACCGAAGTGGAGTTCGGGTGGAGTCGATTCTGGCAAACACAGCAGAAGTAAATTTCAGGTCCGGGGTTGGGCTCTACGCCCGCCCGGAGAAGAAGGATGCGGAGCAATCCGGCTGCAAGGTATTGCTCCATGGACGAATAATGATTGGTGGGTATCGTCGATCTAGACGGGGTTAGATCGCCGAAACAACAGCCCTTGGTCGGGTAAAACCCGAGTCATTCCGGTACGTAGAACCGGCTGTCGAACGGCTCGTCGGATACAGTTAGGAGATCTTTAAATGATGGAAGTGAAGTACTTCTTTTAAGACTGAATTGTACCGAAGCTTCTGACTTGGCGTCACTAAACTCTTCTGACTCAGAGTCAGCTAAGTCTGATTGGCGAATTAGCGATAAGCTATCCGATGGAATCCTAACGCGACAATTCAGTTTAGTAAAGCACTTTGCTAACTGTTCCTTACAACGGGCTAACTTAACTTGAACTTCCTTGAGATTACAGGTATGAGCCAAACTATTGCCAATAACTAGTAGCAAAATATTATTGTAAGCTTTGATAAGCGAATATTTGTATTCGTTTAATTTTTTCGCATTCGTAGACAACGGTATATTTTGTAAAAGGCGCTTAGTAATCTTATCAAAATCTGCTTTATATGCTTTAAATTCTATATCAAATTCGCTCATAACCGGCTAATCTCTAAGAAGTGGAGGCCCAAACTTGCAAAACAAGCTATCGCTCACCATGTTCAAATTAAAATGTCAAAAAGAAATAGAATTGTGAAAAATACTTATGTTTTTCTCAGTAGGTCATCGGCTGAAAATTTGCATGCAAAAATAGGGACGTTTTCATGCAGTGGGAATATTGGGTTATATTCACACGCAATTGCAAAAATTTTAAATTGGTTTAAAAATTGTTTGTATTTATGAAATAATTGTCGTGTCAATTATACATGTACATCGGTATATGGTAAAAAGTAGTAAAGTAGGTATGTTGAATTAAAGTTTGGTATTTTGAATAAAAAGCATTGGGAAATTGAATCGATAAAAATTTAGCAAAAACAGTATTAAGTCACTTATACCTAGGTGGATACATTAATCATTTTAGTTATAAAAATTTTGAAACGTGAAAATTGAAAATTTTATGAAAAAAGAAAAATTTGCCATTGGGTATATTACCTCATTTAATTCAAGATGGCATTATGAATATGCATAAAAAGAGATGTATTAATCACATCTTGAAATATTTATTTAAATAATTGAATAATAAAAATAAATTTGAAAAAGGGGTTGAATCCCTCATGTCACTTACAGCTAAATATTGAAAATGTAGTTAGAAAAATGGGTTTAATACCGTAAATCGCTTAAATCTAAATAATGATGATGAAGTTGAAAAAATGGGTTTAATCCCCTGAACCTCTTATAGCTAAATAATGAAAAAATGAATTTGAAAAATGGCTTTAATGCCTTGAATCACTTAAAGCTAAAAAAAATTGAGCATAGGTTGAAAAATAGGTTTAATACCTCAAACCACTTAAAACTAAATATTGAAAATGAATTCGAAAAGTGGCTTTAAAGCCTTTCAATTAGAGTTCAGTACTGAAAATGAATTTGAAAAAAAAAATAAAGTTAAGAAATCGAAATTTTTCACACGTGCGTGTGTCGGTCTAATGTGCCGTAGTCGCAAAAAAAATGGTAGGTATTACAAAAATGTGTTAAAAAGGAATATACATGAGTACACCCATATTTAAATTTTTTTAAATCTAATCGAACCACCCGCTGCTACGATCCCTCGCTGCTGTCTCATCGCCTTTAAAATGCCTTCTGCTGCTTTGTAATAATTTCGGTGTTGTTGTTAATTGGCTATAGCGAGTTGATTCGTGTGCTTGATGGACTTGCACGACTGTACTTTGGTGGTGTGGTTTCTTTAACTGTTACGTACGCATATGTATGTATTTATAACGGACGCTCACTAAATGGCGTCAGGTGCCGATATGCAAATATGTATTTGCTTGTTCTGCCGTTGTTGTTGGCAGCAGTACTTCCTGTTGTGCCCAGTACAGTTGCTGAACGGACACCGTGCCGTTTTATGTGCCGTTTTAAATGGCGTTATGCGGCTTATGAGGTACTGCTGGTGTAGGTGATGGCACGGCTCCCCGTTATGCGAGAATATGCACGGGACAAAAATGCAGCGCGGGTTTTTGTGCGGCGCTATGCGGGTGACGTTGAACTGCACCCCGTTATTGTCTACCGCAATGAAATCCTGCTCCCCACCACCACCACTGTGTCGTAACAGAAGCACATCGGACACGCCTGCCGTTCAGGGTGTCAAAAAATTGATTCCCCCATGGTCACACTCACCGTCACGGTCGCTATGTTGGGCCCTCAGCCCGCTCATTGAGCACAATTCACCCGCACGTAGGAAAACTACCACTCGCTTACCCGGAACCTCCTTGTGACGCGTCTTCCTGGAGGATTCCTACAGAGATACTCGCTCTGCGGCTGTCTTTAATAAGAAATATTATGCACAAAATTGTATTTTTCCCGCGCGGTAACTACTTGCTACTAGTTTTAAAAGTAAAAAATTAATTAGCACGAATTTCCGTGTCCGAAGGGCTAGAAAGCGTATATCGAATTGAATTAACATTCGTTTTTTCACTCGGTTTTATGTACCTGTGGAACGTATGTTCCAACAGGGCTACCAACATTACGACGGCGCTGAATAGTTCTGCCGTATTGTTAGCGGTGCCATTACAAGGCACACAAACACCGGACATTGACGCGACGGAGCTCCATCTGCCTCGGAAGACAAGAGCAACAATAGCCCAACTTCGCTCTGAACTCTTACCTGAGTAGGCTAAATGCGAATGTGCCGAATGAATGTCCGGCATGCGGAGAGACCCCTCACGACTCGAAACATCTCTTCGTATGCCCGGAAAAACCCCACAACCCTAACAGCGCTGTCCCTGTGGGCCGACCCCATAGAGGCTGCACGCTTCTTGGGGCTGCCGTTAGTGGAACTCGACGACAACGACTGAGATACCAACCGATCTGGGGGGATTTTTTGTAGCCGCTACAACAACAACAACAACTAGTCTGTAAGAAACTAGTTCTGTAGACTGAAATTAATAAATAAATAAAGAAATATACATACATACATGGTTCTCTATAGATCCGTATGTACTATATAAATTTAAAAAAATAAAAAAAATTAAAAAGTTAAGATACTGGAGTAATTTATTTCGCTATTAATAAATTTCTGTAATAACCTTATCTACCGTTATGTTAAATTACGGGGTTCTTACTATTTTTTGCGGATTATAGATTGAAAACTAGGGTGGTCTACTATTTTCCAACAGTTTTACCCATCAACTCCCAGCAGAATAGGCCTTTTTGACCCACTATTTAAAAAATGACTTATAGATGGTTAAAATTTCCACTAAAATATTAAGCGCAAAATTTTCCTAAGGATAACCGAAAGTAATGAAAAATACTAGTAATATCCACCAAGAAGGGGGAACTTTAACCCTGTGTTGAAAACATTGCGATGCGATGGAGCAAAACCTTTCTGGGGTTTGCCCACCACTTGTGAATGCTAACATACGTTTTCACACAGCCACCTAGAACTTGTATACATCTGTGGGATCCCGGAATAAAATAACTTACTTATTTAAAATCTGTTTAAAAAATATTAAATTCTTTATTAAAGAAAAAATACACAAGAACATCAATTTGTTTTTGTTTTACCTCCAATAATCGAGGAGTTAGATGCAATAAGGGCCCTTCTGTTAAAACTTCTTTCTGAGATATTATCGTTCAAGTTTTTTGTTGTGTGTCAACTTTCTTGTTGTTGTAGTAATATGTAAAAAAGGAATATTGTTATGGTATTGAAAAATTTTTTTATATATTCTGTAGTAGTAGTTCCTTCAAGCGATGCATTTCATGAAAATTTTGTACAAAATTCCTTAGGCGCCGAACGCCGCCGCCGCCTCGCCGATATTTTCGTAACTCGGCGGCGGCGCGTGAGTAATGACAAAAAACCGCGGCGGCGGCGGCGTGTCTCGGCGGCGTATACCTCTAGCAGGCATAAGCAAAAAATACCAAAAACGAAAAAAAAATAATTTTTTTTTTTCATAAAAAACCTTTGTTGAGAGAAATGCATAATTAATGCTAAGGAAATTTATATTATGTCTTCTTGTTCTTTATTGGCGCTGTAACCGCCTAAGCAATTTTGGCCGAGTCCAAAATAACACGAAAGTCATTTCTCTTCTGTGCTAACTGACGCCAATTGGAAATGCCAAGGGAAGCCAAGCCCTTCCCCACCTGGTCTTTCCAACGCAGAGGAGGCCTTCCTCTTCCTCTGTTACCAGCATCGCGGCCCGCGTTGAATATTTTCAGAGCAGGAGCGTTTCTGTCCATTCGAACGACATGGCCAAGCCAGAAAGTACAAATTATTCACCCGTATGCAGTAATCCGAAAGTTTGTAGTTACGAATTCGTAGCTCCGATGGTATGCTGTAGTCCGATCGTAACTATCAACGGCGTTGGCAAATAAAATAGTGAAATTCGAAGTTCTTTACCAGCTGCTTTGACAGAAACAAATCAAAATAAATATAATCGCAAGAGAACAGTGAAATTAAAAAAATTGTTTAATCGCATTTGAAAAGGCTTTTCCTTAATTAAGTAAAATATAATGGATTCAGTGGCCAGTGCACATTTGTCTCTGGAGGAAGAACATGCTGCAGTCAACTGTTGCATTGATATACAAAAGAGATTGCTTTGAGATTGTTCTGATCGATTTAGCTTAAATGATAAAATGTAAGCTCCCTCCTTTTAAGGGCCTCCATTTCACTAGATATTGTGCCGCTTTAACTCTTGCAACGCTTTCCCAAAATTCCACCACATCTTCTTTAGCTTCTTTTACAAAGCCTCGAGCAATGTCCGGCCTTTCGCCAATGCATTCCACCAGTTTTTCGTATTGCGAGCGATTTGTTGTGATCTTCGACCTGATAATTTTGTAAACATTTAATAATAAACTTTTTTTCTATTCACACTTCAACTTAAATATATATTTTTGCGTTTACACACTTTATTTAATTGATATTTTAATGCAATTTGTTTCGCTCCGACACGAGTTGCTATTCGTACATAATTTCCGACAAATACATAAAAATGACAACTATATGTGGGATTCAGGCATACCAACGTTACGAATTTCGAAGATGACCTACGAATTTTGAAATTACGATACGACAACACGGATTTCAGCATGCAAATTTTACGATTCGTAGCAAAATCGAATATACGACGGATTACAGCATAGGGGTGATTACCTTTAATTTGATATACATATATGGAGCACAATGCTCTATATTTCCGTTTATTAAATAAGATTATAATGTCAAATGATATTTTTGATGAATACCTTTTTCTGTAAAGCATTACTTTGAATACTTTATAATGCGACCCTGACAGAATATAACACACAACACATACAAGAGAAACGAACAAGAAGGAGACGAGTGAGCGAACCGCGAACGAGGACAGTCGATTGGACATAAGACATTTTTCGATATTGAATGTTGATAAAAAACCACGCAGTAACTTTAAAAAGACGAGTGTACATTTGATTGACTCGGGATTCTTGACAATTTTCAGAAGCGGGTAAATAGCCCAAGTGCGTGAAAAAAACGTGTGCGCGTATCCGTTAGTAAAAATCTGCGTAAGAACAATTGTGTAACTTAAACTAAAAATGGACAGAATCGGTAATTTGAATGTGGTACAACTGCGTGAAAAGTTGCGGGATGCTGGTTTGCCCACGTCAGGCAACAAGGCAAAATTAATCGAGCGGTGGTATGAACACCAGAATAGTGAAAGATTTTCAAGTGCACTAAATGAAAGCGTAGAACGGCGGTTGAACCAATTGGAAAACGCTCTCCAATCGGTGCGTGTTGGGGCAAGTGCGGTCAGTGCTATACCATTGAGTACATCCTCACCAACACCTGTTGGGTGTTTGGGAGATAACTGCAGTGTACAGGAGATCATGACGGGCAGGGCAATATGGGAACCTGTAAGCATGCCTGTACATGCTGCGCGGCAAGCTATGCCGATAAACGAAGGCAGAGCAACGTTAGGTTCAAATTCTGCGCAAGCAGCGACGTCGATTCCGCGTCATGTCCAGTTCGCCGAATCATCGGTTGCAACGTCGCGAAATTTTGAAAGTAACCCCATTTGGGCAGCGTCAACGTCAGCGGGGGAAAGAGTAAATTCAACGACATATTCGTTCGCTCATATGGGGCATACAGAACGAAATGAAAATCAGAACATTGAGTTTGCAACAATGTCTTCACAGGGTGTACGGGGCAATACAATGCCAACATACGTATATGCGAATGATGTGTTCGCGCCGTCTCGTTATTTGCCACAAAGTGGGAATTGGGACAATCGTTTTATTTCTAATGGCTTCGGGAAAGTAAATGACATTATACAAATCCTGCCATCGTTTGATCCGAATGATAAATCGTTGTCGTCGGTGCAGTTTGTCGGTCGGGTCGAGCAACTATTACATGTGTATGAGTGGAAAGAGAAGATACTTCTTTTTGCAGTACAAGCAAAATTAAAGGGTGCTGCAAAAATGTGGATAGATTCCGCACCAGTTGTGTATGTAAATTGGTCGCATTTTGTGAAAGATTTTCTTGATCACTTTCCGTCAGTGATTAATTCAGCTGATGTCCTAATCGAACTAATGAGTATGCGGCGAAGGGTAAATGAAACCTCTGAAAGGTTTTATTATCGCGTGTTGGCTAAAGGTCATCAAGGTCGGGTGGATGACCAAGCGATCATAAAGTATGTCATAAACGGGTTAAACGATACGGATATGAAAAAGTGTCTATCAGTGGCAAGGTATGCTACGTGTATCGATTTATTATATGCGATTAAAAACTATTGTGCTTATAATGTCGCGAAGAATAGCGCGCCGGTTAAGCAGACAATGCAATACAATAAAATCAAACGTTCGACAAATGAAAAGAAGTCAAAGGGTGACATTATTTGCTATAATTGTCGTAAAACAGGCCACATATCGCGGGAATGTAGTGAGAAGAAACAGAAACCAAAATGTGGAAAGTGTGGTGAAATTGGTCACCGTATAACAGATTGCACAGGGCAAAAACAAAAATCCGAAAAGTGCAACGCGATTGAAGACGAACCTATCAAATTTACGGTAAAAAGAGTTTTGGTACATGACAACGAAATCGAAGCTTTTGTTGACACAGGTAGTTCACGCTCGTTGGTGCGTAACTCAGTTGCGGCAAACATAGAACAATGTTTGAAGGAAAAGTGCTATGTGCGTCTCAAAGGTTTTGGAGGCGGAGTGTTTGAGTGTTATGACAAAATACAAGTCATGAAAATTGATAATTGCGTACATTTATTGGTTGTTGATGACAATTTGATTGAAAATGATATTCTCCTCGGGCGTGATGTCCTATGCCCGGGTGAAAATAAATACATAATCGATGGTGACAATTTATACGTTCATGATAGTGACACTAAAACAGTAAACGCGATTGAAGTTGAACCTAATACGGGTAAATATGGCGATTTTAACAAGATTTTTTGTAAATATGAAAAACGCTTCTCTACGTTGGGAAAAGCTAACTCGGTGAAGATGTGTATCAAACTTTCGGCTGACCAGCCCATTAATATGAAACCGTATAGGTTTCCTTTTGCAAAACGCCCTATAGTAAATGAGACGATTCATGACTTATTAGAAAAAGATATTATTCGAGTATCTAATTCTGCGTATGCTTCGCCGATAGTAGTGGTTGCGAAGAAAAATAACGAATATAGGATGTGTGTTGACTACAGACAGTTGAATCGGGTTACAGTCAAGCAGCCATTCCCTATGCCAATTATGGACGAACTTTTTGCTATACTCGCGGGTAATCGCTATTTTACTGTCTTAGACTTCAACATGGGGTATCATCAAATCGAATTTGAAAAGAGTAGTAAACAATTCACCGCGTTCTTTACTAATGATGGTCATTACGAATATAATCGTATGCCATTTGGTCTGGTAAACGCGCCGGCGGTATTCCAGACCATGATGAATGAACTATGCATTAAAATGAAACGAAGGAAAGTGATCGCGTATCTCGATGATGTAATAATACCGAGTGTAACTGTGAGTGATGGCGTAAAAACACTTTGCGAATTTTTAGCTTTGCTCGAACAGGCCGATTTGGCTTTGCGGAGAGATAAGTGCAAATTTTTGGCCACAGAAATAAACTTCCTCGGTCATAAAGTGAACGTTAATGGTATTACGCCCGGCGAGTGTAAAGTGAAGGCGATCCGTGAATTCCCGGTACCGACTAACGCGACCGAGGTACGACGATTCTTGGGTCTCACAGGGTTTTTTAGAAAGTTCGTGAAGAACTATGCGATCACCGCTAGACCCTTGAACAAATTAACGACAAAAGATGCTGCGAATAACTTTACATGGGGTGATATACAGAGATGGTTGCTTTTAACTCTTTGATCCAAGCTTTGACGAGTGGGCCAGTGTTGGTATTGTATGACTTCAAAGCAAAGCATGAAGTTCATACTGATGCAAGCTCGATTGGTATAGCGGCTGTGTTCCTTCAGTCTAATGACGATGGGAAAACCTGGAATGCGGTGATGTATTTCAGTAGACGATGTACTGTGGTAGAATCTCGCTACCACAGCTACGAGCTGGAGGTTATGGCGGTAGTTGAAGCCTTGTATACCTGCTAGGCAAACCTTTTAGAGTCGTAACCGACTGTGCAGCTATAAGTAGCGTAAAAACAAAGAATGAACTCATTCCACGCATTGCTCGTTGGTGGATGCGTTTAAGCGAATTGGACTTCGAATGTGTTCACAGACCCGGCGTACGTATGAGTCATGTGGATGCACTGAGCCGAGCACCTATAACCATATATGTAATACTCCTATATTGGCAGTAAGAGCTAGTACCGTCCGAAAACACTACAGTACAGACATATCAATAAACACGTACGAAAGAAAAGGAACACATACGTTTATAAATAAACATGTACACGACAAATTTACAAAACCGGCACTCAAGTACACAATACATTGCCAAAAACAGTACTAGACTGTCTCGCTTTGATTTCGGAATGCTTACACATTGAGATGTTAGCTTTCTATCAATATAGAAGTATTACATATACATATGCCTATAACTAATGAAATAGTTGCTGAAAATGTAATGCATATCGCGTTGCAAACTGAAGACTGGTTGCTAACCATGCAGCTCCAAAATGCCAAAATCCGAGAAATTATCGACGTGTTACAAGGAAAGCGAAAATCTGATCAAGTAAACCAGCTGAAGAATGAGTACCAGATAGACAACCACCGACTTTATCGACGTGATGGTGGTAAGCTGCTCTTCGTTGTCCCGAAAGCTGTTCGTTGGCGTATCACTATGTACTGCCATGATGAAATGGGCCATTTTGGGCTCGAGAAAACGATTCAACGCGTGAAACAACACTTCTGGTTCCCTCGCATCCGAAAGTATGTTAAAGATTACATATCTGCTTGTGTCGAGTGCTGTTATAATAAAGCTGTTGGAGGCAAGCCGGAAGGCACGTTATATGTTGATCCGGTTACACCTATTCCCTTTTATACGCTCCATGTCGACCATCTGGGACCCTTTGTAAAAAGCAAACGGGGCTATACGTACGTTGTTGCTATAAGCGACGCATTTACTAAGTATTTAATAGTGAAGCCAGTAAGAAACACGAAGACGCAACCTGTATTGCAGATTCTGACTGAGCTTAGCTCCTATTTTGGGTTACCAGCGAGAATTGTAAGCGACCGTGGTACAGCGTACACATCCAAGCAGTTCGAGAACTTCTGTGATGACCATGATATTCGACACATCAAAACGGCTGTGAGAACCCCTCGGTCAAATGGGCAAGTCGAGAGGGCCAACCGAACTATCTTGAATTTTCTGCGAACTTCTGGTACACATGCTAAAGAGTGGGACGATTATTTCCAAAAATTACAATGCAGCGTAAATGCTCAAGTGAATGCGAGCACAGGGTTTAGTCCCAATGATCTAATATTTGATTTTAAAATTCGAGACGTAATACGAAACAAGCTTTTGGCAGCGGTCATTGACGATCGTGATACACTCCCTATGGCAGATAGAAGGGTAGAAGCTCTTACTAAATTGCAGCAGCAGCGAGAAAAGTGGAAGCAGAGATTCGACGCCAAACACAAACCTCCCACTCAGTACAAGGTGGATGACCTGGTGGTTGTCTTAAATGAGCTACAATCCACTGGAGAATCGCGTAAGTTGGATGCACGATATCGTGGTCCATATGTTGTCACCAAGGTGATTGGGAAAGATCGATATCTGATCGAAGACATCGACGGAATGCAGCGTAAACAGAAACGGTCCAGTTCTATTTATACATCTGAACGAATGAAACCTTGGTGTGCACTACTGCCCACCCTAGATGACGACGATATTATGGAGGGAGATGATACCGCAGATGACATCGAGGCGATGTCATAGTAGGATAGGCCGAACTGTCAAATGATATTTTTGAAGAATACCTTTTTCTGTAAAGCATTACTTTGAATACTTTATAATGCGACCCTGACAGACAATAACACACAACACATACAAGAGAAACGAACAAGAATGAGACGAGTGAGTTGCAACGAACCGCGAACGAGGACAGTCGATTGGACATAAGACATTTTTCGATATTGAATTTTAATAAAAAACCCCGCAGTAACTTTAAAAAGACGAGTGTACATTTGATTGACTCGGGATTCTTGATAATAATTAAGTACTACAATTCAAGAATTAAATCAATCGCGTCAGTATCTTGTCTCTATATCAATGTGAAGTTGGTTGCAGTTAGAAGCTAAAAAGTATTAGTGTTGCCACCCATAATATATTCGTCTATAAGTGTTAGGTCAGATCCCTACACCACCCCCTTTCCAGAAGGAGCGCCGGGAAAATGGCATTGCGTGCCATGCCGTAGGTTGGCGGGGTTAGCTGCTAGCTCGTCTCTTGGAAAGTAAGCCGGCTTGAACCGGTCTATGGATACCATGACTGGTTTCGACCCGATTAGTATGATGTATGTTTTCGGGTATTAATTAACGACAGTATATGGACCTTCATACGGTACCTTCAGCGGTTTGCGAATGGTGTCATCTCGTAAGAAAACGTGACTGCAAAAACGTAGATCTTTGGGTACAATAACTGCATGTTTACCGTGCTGCGAAGTTTGCGTCGGTTTCACATTTTCGAAGTGCTGTCGTAGATCTCGTAAGAAACTTTGCTCGTCCGCAGGTGTGCTTTCTGAGGTGTCCAACAAATCACTAGGAAGCCGAATCGGCTGACCATAGAGCCTTTCAGCTACCGACGCGCCTAAGTCCTCCTTCACAGCCATTCTTAGTCCGAGTAGGACAATCGGGAGAACATCCACCCAGTTGGTGTCGGCTGAGTGGCACCTGAGTGCGGCTTTCAAAACTCGATTCCACCTTTCCACCAACCCGTTCGCTTGCGGATGATAGCTGGTGGTGTGAATATGTCTTACGTCGAGCAGCTTCGCTAGTTGCGTGAATAAGGCGCTCTCAAATTGTCGGCTCTGATCCGTGGTGATGTACTTGGGTGTACCGAACCTACTTGTCCACCCTCTAATTAACTCTCTAGCGACGGTCTCAGCTGTCATGTCTGACATCGGAATCACCTCTATCCATCTGGAGAACCTATCGACACAAGTTAAACAGTAGGTGAATCCCCTCGAAGTCGCGAAGAGTCCGACTATGTCCACGTTGATGTGCTCGAAACTTTGCCTGGGACCGCGAATGTCTCGAGTTCCCCTTTTGTGTGACATGCGACTTTACAACGCTGACATGCTGGACAGCTGCGTACCCGTGCCCGCAAATCGCTGCTCATTCTCTTCCAAACGAAATTTCTGGAAATTAGTTTAATGGTTGCTTTCGCACCCGGGTGTGCTAACCCGTGGTTGGCGTTGAATACTACCTGTCGTAAGGATTCTGGGACGTATGGGCGAAGAGTGCCGATTGACTCATCGCAGACTATGTTAATGCCCGTATCGGGGTGGTGATACTGTACCAAGTGAAGCGAAGTAGGCCCACCGTTGAGCAACTCCTTCAATTCATCGCTGTTGCTTTGTTCGTCGTGTAAATGCTGCATGTCTATCGGCGATGGCAGAGCGAATGTTTCAGTCCGTGATAACATGTTAGCTACATGATTGTCAGCACCACTAATATGTCTGATGTCAGATGAAAACTGACTGATGTAGTTCAATTGCCGAGTTTGTCGTGGTGAAAGCTTTTCCCACTTCTGGTTGAAGGCGTGCATAAGCGGTTTGTGGTCTGTAAAGATAATAAAATTCGTTCCTTCCAGAAAGTAACGGAAATGTCGGATCGCTTTGTAGATCGCTAGCAATTCGCGATCATACGCACTACATCGCTGTTCAGTTGAAGTACACTTTTGTCAGTAAAATCCCAACGGTGCCCACCCGTTGTCAACCCGCTGCTGTAGAACAGCACCGACTGCATTGTCTGATGCGTCAGTCATCAGGGCAATCGTGGCACCTCGCAAAGGGAATGCAATGAGTGCTGCATTCGCTAATTGTTCCTTGAGCTTTTGGAAAGCTTCGGTAGCTTCAGGCGTCCAGCTGATTGATGTCTGATCCCGCTTCTTACAAGCACCCATCAATCTCTGCAGTGGCGCTTCCGTTGCGGCCGCATGCGGTAGAAAACGCCTATAAAAATGTATGGTCCCCAAAAACCGCCTTAGTTCGTGAACCACTTTCGGTTTCTTGCACTCCAGTATACCCTTTACCTTGTGAGTGAGTGAGTGAGTGGTCTGATGCCTTTAGACGACACCAAGTGGCCTAAAAATTCCACCTCGCTCTGGCCTAGTTGGCATTTTTCTTCGTTGATAACTAAACCTCTCTCACGACAACGTCTAAAGAGTTGTTCCAGGTGCTCAACATGCTCTGCCTCTGACGTGGATGCTATGAGTACGTCGTCGAGATATGGGAACACAAACGGTAGTCCCTTGACCGTTTCAGATAAATCGTTGAAACGTTTGGGCGGCGTTTCTGAGGCCAAACGTCATATACTAAAACTCAAAAAGCCCGAAAGGGGTTAGTATGTCAGTCTTTGGAACATCAGCTGGATGCACCGGAATCTGATGGTACGCTTTCCTACAATCGACCACAGAAAAAATTGTCTTACCATGTAGGTCGCCTCCAAAGTCCTGAATATGACGCACGGGATAGTTGTCTGGAATTGTCTTTGCATTCAATCGTCGGTAATTGCCGCATGGGCGCCAGGAGCCGTTAGATTTCTGCACCATGTGCAACGGACTAGACCATTGGCTCTTCGAGCGTTGACAAATTCCGCTTTCCAACAAATACTCGAACTCCTTTTTAGCGATTTCCATCTTTTCAGGGGACAGGCGACGTACTTTCTGAACTACCGGGGCTCCCCTCGTTTCTACGAAGTGCTGGACTGCCGTCTCGGTTTTCTTTAACCCAGTCGAGTCATTGGTGAGGTCGGAATAACGCACTAAAATTTGCTGGAATATGTCCTCTTAGTGAAATAATACTATGTGCTGGTTTCATTATTTGACAAATAGTTTGAACGTTCGTTTTTTTGTCGATGATTACCTTATTTTTGACGTCCACCACAATGTCGTAGTGCTGTAAAAAATCAGCACCCAATATAGGGTGCGCCACGTCGGCGACAATAAATACCCAGGAGAATGTCCGCCGTAGACCCAGGTCCAATGTAAAGCGTTTTTTGTCGTAAGTATTTATATGCATATTATTTGCAGCCACTAGTTTCATTAGCGGATGTTTGAGTGTTGTAGCTATTATGCTTGGGCACCACTGATATCTCAGCGCCCGTATCGATAAGAAATTTCAACGAGGATACTCTGTCTCGGACGTAAAGACGGCAAGAACCATTGTCAGCCCCCACTGTAGCCGCTTTGAACGGGGGACTGACTAGTTTTCCGCGTGTCGCTGAGCGTAGGTGCATGGCGATCGACACCTAGTTGCTTTGTCACCGAAAGTATGATGATACCAACAGAAACCGTGGTTTGTTGGCAGAGTCGAACGATTACGTGCACTAGACGATGGCTGCAGACGTACTGCTTTATTACTGTGGCCCTGATCGTTTTGTTGGACACTGCGGTGATTACTGTGCTCGAGACGATCGAGCCTGTTCGCCAAGTCGGAAATGGCTTCCAATGCATTGTCTGTTATTGCACTGACTGCGTTAGGATTGCTACCTATTGTCGGTATTTCGATTATGTTGTCGGCTTTCATCGCCAAGTCGTCTATGTCGTCGTCAAGGGTCGCTAAAATTTGTTGTGCATGGATTGGTAAACGTCACAGTCATAAAGATTTTAAAATTTCTTTGTCCAAGCGATGGTTGGCAAGATATCTCATTTCTCTGAGTAAAGCTGTAGGTTTTTTGTCGCCCAACTCGCAACCTGCGAAAAAACGTTTGAGTCGCTTTTCGTTTGAATTACCAAATTCGCTAATCAGCCTCTGCTTCAAGGCTTCGTATTTATTTGTAGCAGGTGGCGAAGAAATTATGTCAATGGCGTGTGCCAGTACTGCCGAGTCTATTTCGGCCACAACCGTATAAAATTTAGTCTCATCTGTGGAGATTCCCACGCGCGAAAACTGAGCCTCCACCTGCGCGAACCACAACCGAGGCTCTGGTTTCCAAAATGGTGGCGGCTTCACGGTGAGCCGTGCCACCCGGAAAGGGGTAACCGCGTCCTCGAATCTGTCCTCGTTTTCGTCTTCCATTAAGTGTTCTTGCGGGGTCACCAGTTATGGAGCACAATGCTCTATATTCCTGTTTATTAAATAAGATTATAATTAAGTACTACAATTCAACAATTAAATCAATCGCGTCAGCATCTTGTCTCTATATCAATGTGAAGTTGGTTGCAGTTAGAAGCTAAAAAGTATTAGTGTTGCCACCTATAATATATTCGTCTATAAGTGTTAGGTCAGATCCCTACACATATATAGAGCACGAGCCGCGCAAAGACGTATATACAGTGTGATATGGAGAAATTGCATATTGAAAAACACGTGTTTATCTCGATTTCGCAAAGATTTTTTTTCAGAACCTAATAAATCAAATTTCCCATTCCTACTAATAAAATAAATAACACATAAGAAAGCAGTGAAAACAAAAATGAAGGGGGCAGACCCCCCACAACGAATAGGTTCAGGGACTTAGATCCCGACGTGAACTTTTGCGGCAACCCTACAAAAAGTAACAAAAGATCAAGAACCAGCTACAACAACAACCACAACTAAAATCCGGAGATCTTCTAATCAAAGCCCTCAACCTTAAAGCAGCGGAAAAATTTATAAAAGTCACCTACATCGATATTGTACCCGGGAAATTACGTCACGCAAATCGCTCAACTCAACGCAAGGCCGAATCTTCTCAAGAAATATCATTAACTTCTCGGGGAAAAGAGCTGGAGAAGGCATCGAAGTCCGGAAGCTTTCGAAAAGAGTTGACGGCAAAATAATTTACACTGGAGCTGCAATAGTCTTGTTTGACCTCATCCGCAGACCTGAAAAAGTGAAACTAGGTTGGGAAAGGGTTCTTGTACAAGAGTACGTCCCCAACCCGACGAGTTGCAGAAACTGCCAGAAGCTTGGACATACAAAAAACACGGCACAGGAACTGTTCAAGAACTTTTTGCATCAACTGCAACAATGAAACCCACCGTTCAGACGACTACATACCCAAGCATACTAAAACACAAATCTGTAAATAAAATAAAAATTAAATAGATAAGTCTACAATAGCAATGCAGTATTGTACCAAATTGAACCCTACAATAAAAACGAAAACAAACCAACCCTTTCACAAATAGTCAGAAATAATACATCTACAACGGAAACAAACCAGAGCAAAAAAGAAAGAGAAAACAATTATGTCAAACTAATATCAAAATACTCTAATAAAAACCATGAAATCGAAAACAACAACACTAAAGTAGCAGAACAACACACAGCAACAATGGAAAGCTCCAACCATAAAAACATTGAAGCAATGTCAAAAGAAAAAAGCAACATGCCAGAAGAATTAGACGAGGCAACAACAAGTACATACGGAAAGGACAACCCCAGTAGTCTTAGCAATGACACAGAGGTCACCATGCTCACAAATATTCAACAAATTCCCACAACTAGAAGAACTCATATCTCCAAACATCTATAGAAGAACACTCAACACACAGATAAACGAACCATAAACACAAATATTTAAAGCGCACAAATGGACATCGGCATACATGTAACTATTCTCCAGTGGAATATACAAGGATTCATAAAAAACAAATTTGGTTTGGAATATCTATTAGCAAAATACAACCCCGAAATCAATATTATTCAAGAAACCCACATAGTCAACAAAACACACACAATTTCTTCATCTTCCAAACTACAGAATATTTCAACACAACAAAAGATACAACTACGCAAAATCAGGAATTGCAATCCTTGTCAATGCCTCAAATTACTTAACTTTTTTTCAAAATGATTTGGGAACACGTACATACAACTTGTATGATAAAAACACCTTACCCATATCGTAATTTAAATCAAATATTTACCAACTAATTAACCGATTCCGAAAAACGAAGCCAAATCCTTTTCAAGGATTTCGCCATCCTTTGCTGCCAAAATGCCTTTACCATAATTCATACTGCACGCCGAAGCCAGCACACAGTAGTTTAAAATTGGAATTTAATGTTCATATTTCACTGTAGTCTTCATTTTTCAACTAATTTCATTTATTAGGAGAAAAAAATATTAGTACAATCTTATATATAAAAATAAGTGCACGTTTTTGATGTGACCTCATAACTTGAGAACGACTTCACCGAATTCAACCAAATTTATGTGGCATATTCGGGCTATCATGCAGATGGTTTATGTGAAGTTTGCTTGAATTCGGAAAAGGGGGCGTGGCGCCTCTATTTCATATATAAAAATTAGTGAGTTAGCTTATAACTTGAGAACGGCTTCACCGAATTCAACCAAGTTTATATAGCATATTCGGGCCATCATGGAGATATTTTATGTGGAGTTTGCCCAAATTTGGAAAAGGGGGCGTAGCATATGTATCTTCTTATGTATAAAAATAAGTACACGTTTTTGGTGTGAGCTTATAACTTGAGAACGGCTTCACCGAATTCAGCCAAATTTATACGGCATATTCAGGCTATCATGCAGATGGTTTGTGTGAAGTTTGCCCGAATTCGTAAAAGGGGTTGTGGCACCTCCCATACTAACTAAAATTTTTATGTTGTATATCTCTTGAAATATTTGTGGTAAGTACTGGAAATTGGTATAGAGGTATATCAAATAATACCATACTCATGGAGAAAAATGGGGGGTATTGGAAAAGAGGGCGTGGCACCTCCCATCTTATATATAAAAATTAAGTGCAAGATTTCCACCAAATTTATACGGCATAGTCGGGCTATTATGCAGATGGTTTGTGTTAAGTTTCCCCCGAATTCGAAATGTGTGGTATATTACTGGAATTGGTAGCTATACATGGCCTGCTCAAGAGTTGGCATTCCAAATTGTTTACCCAAGATGGAAAAACAAAAACATGTTGTATATCCAAATGTATTGGATTAAGATTTAAAATAAAGAATCAAACATTTTGAAATAAAACAAATGATAAATTTTCATATAGAAAAATTCCAGGATTTTTCATTCATTTTTCAATATTTGGTGTAGAGCAGCACACCGGGGTACCGCTAGTAAGATCATAGATCTTTTATAGTACAAAACAGAGATTAAAAATACCAGTAAAATAAAATACATACAGATTACTTAAAACAAAAATAAAATAAAATATATATCACATTATACATATGTAGCAAAGATCAACACAGATGACAAGAGAAAGTTAAACATTTAGATAGCGAAACCCAGACTCACAAAATTAAAAAAAAATTAAATAATAATAGTAATAATAACAATAAAAAATAAGTAAATATTTGGTTCAGCGAAAGTACGTATAGATGGGGTTCTTAAAGTTGCTTTTATTCAATCCACTCCCAATGGAGGTAGGGATAGAATTCCAGATACGAATAGCATTGAGAAAGAATAGCCTTGCAGAGGTTAGGTAATTAAATGATGGTACTATCAAGTCGTTTATTCGAGCTGATTTAGGGAAGATTAGTTTATTGTAGAGATCGCTAGGAGCATTATCTAGCAAAAGTCGACATAGAAATATACAATTCCTGGCTTTCCAATACTCAGAGATTTCACAACCCAACAAACGCGACCTCCACCCAGAGATATGGTCATATTTCGCTAATCCAAATACGTAGCGTGTTATGTGGTTAAACACAACATCAATTTTATGGGCAGATTGAGAATTCAATTTGCTGTAGACAAGTACGGGATAGCATATGATCGGTAACATTAATTGTATGGCAAGTTTTTTCCTAACGTCAACCGGAGTGTAGGCGGCAGCCATTCTCAAATTTCTTAAAATGCTATACACTTTGCTGACAACAGAGTTTACGTGATCGTCACATGAAAGGCTAGAGTAAATAATAAAGCCAAGATTTGACCTTGACACAGTCATTGTTAAACTTAAAACAAAGTTCATCTACATTCTCGAAATTTGCTGAAAGATAGAGCTGTACATAATCAGCATATGCATGCATGTCCACATGCTGGCAAATATAAAAAATGTCATTTATGAATAAACTAAACAATAACAGTCCAAATATTGAACTTTGTGGGACGCCAACAAGTAGTGGTTTTAGCGTAGATGATTGAGAGCCGATTCTAACACGCTGAGCTCTGCCAACCACATAACTCTGCATGAGTCGCACTGCAGAATTCCCAAACCCAAAATAATTTTTCAATTTCATGCACAGAAGGTTATGGTTCACAAAGTCAAAGGCTTTAGAAAAGTCAAGAAGGCATAACAGGGTTAACTCGTTCTTGTCAAAGGGTATTCTTATATAATCTAGAATTTTTAGGAACGCCGTAGAGCAGCTATGGCTTGCTCTAAAACTAGACTGAAACGGAGATAGCAAATTAAATTCACTAATGTGCGCTTGACTTTGGTTGGACATCAATGATTCAAAGACTTTAGACAGTGCAGGTATAATACTTATGGGACGAAAATCACAGGGACTACACGCAGACTTAATTTTAGCAATTGGTTGTACATTTGCAACTTTCCACATATCAGGGAAACACGAGGTAGTGATTCTATGGTTGATGACATGAGTCAGAGTAGGCAATATATGTGGTGCAATTATTTTAACAAACTTAGTAGGTATGCCATCTTCCCCAATTGCGTTTGAGCGTATCCTGATTATACATATTGCTACATCAACTTCTGATACAGCATTGAATCCAAAGACTTTTTGACCAGCAAATGTAGGAGGCAGAGGATAGGGTGCGGTGGGAATACTACCATAAGAGGAAGTGGTGGTACGACTGACAAATGCCTCGTTGAGGTCTTCAGGGCTGAGTAAACCAAATGCCTCGTTGAGGTCTTCAACTTCTGATACAGCATTGAATCCAAAGACTTTTTGACCAGCAAATGTAGGAGGCAGAGGATAGGGTGCGGTGGGAATACTACCATAAGAGGAAGTGGTGGTACGACTGACAAATGCCTCGTTGAGGTCTTCAGGGCTGAGTAAACCAAATGCCTCGTTGAGGTCTTCAACTTCTGATACAGCATTGAATCCAAAGACTTTTTGACCAGCAAATGTAGGAGGCAGAGGATAGGGTGCGGTGGGAATACTACCATAAGAGGAAGTGGTGGTACGACTGACAAATGCCTCGTTGAGGTCTTCAGGGCTGAGTAAACCAAATGCCTCGTTGAGGTCTTCAACTTCTGATACAGCATTGAATCCAAAGACTTTTTGACCAGCAAATGTAGGAGGCAGAGGATAGGGTGCGGTGGGAATACTACCATAAGAGGAAGTGGTGGTACGACTGACAAATGCCTCGTTGAGGTCTTCAGGGCTGAGTAAGCCAAATGCCTCGTTGAAGTCTTCAGGGCTGAGTAAGCAGTCAGGACTGTCACTGACATGTACACGCAATTTTTTTAAACAACGCCACAGAACATGGTTCGGAAGCACAGCATTCAACATTTTACTATAATACATGCGCTTTTTGCGTTTTATTAAGGCAGTTGTCTCATTCCTCACAAAGTAGAATTCTCTTTCTGTTTTGCGAAGAAAAGGGGCTTAACACCTTTCAACGTAGGCGGCCTTCGGCCGCGCTTAGGGATAATAACCCTCACTAAGAAGAGTTCTCTTTCTGTTTTCCGAAGAAAAGGGGCTGAACACCTTTTGCAGAGAACACCTTTCTGCGTAGATTTAAAACCCCCGAAAAAATATATAAAATCATCACTCCAACATCGGTTAAGGCTTCCGCAATATTTTTATGCAGAGCTCTTTGTTTAACATATTTTAAAAACACATTATACTCATTTATTCCCTACTGTTATCGAGATCATTATGAAACAAAGGTGGATTGTTGAAAATAACTTCGTTTTAGCTTGTTGAATTTTCGAACATGTGGTAGCACCCTTTATATTCACCATCACAGCCATTTTGATTTCTTTGCTTGTTTACTTTGTTGGAGAATAGTAGTGTATTTATTAAACGCGTTTTATGTTGTTAAAAAATAAAATAAAATACATTTAATATACACAAAATACACGTGCACATTGCAAGGATCGTATATTTATAAAAATTAAGTGTTAAGTGCTCTTTTGTAAATGAAACTTTGCTAGTGAAACTGCAAAGAATTTACCAACAAATTAGTTAAATACTATTACTAATAAAGTGAAAAAGGTGATAAATAACGTAAATATATACGATTCTTAACATCCCCGCCAAGTTTCATGACGAAATTCGTGATAGTTTTGTGAAAACACCCAAAAACCGATGGACAGCGTGGCGACGAATAACTGTTTCCCAGTTTTTTTTGAGAAATAAAGGAGTCCTTTATAGATTTTGCGAAAAAAGTATTCTGTTGTTAAATTTCCACAGATTTTACTTTAGTGGTTTTAATTAGTTTTTAAATTTTAATCCTTATTTATTTATTTATTTATTTATTTATTTGTTTATTTAATCAAATGGAATAAAATCCTTACTGACTATAAAACAAGAGAGCTTATACACTGCCTAAAATAATTAAGTAGGACAAAACGAACTGTTCCAAATGAGAGACACGGATCATATTCAGAGAGCTCATTTAGCTCAGAAATGGTTCTGAACAATGGCGAGAATTTTACATAGTTAGTTTTTGGAAATCCCAGGTAGAATAAAGAAACACGACGCAGATTATGAGACGAAACGTTTAATGCTAACTTATCCAAAAGATTAGGACAATCGACTGAGCCCTCCAATATTTTGGCCACAAAAGAGGCTGCGAAGAAAGAACGCCTAATATTTAACGAACTTAAATTAAGAAGTTGACAACGAGAAGTATACGGAGGTATAGGCTCAGAAAATTTTAGAGAACGCAAGGCAAATTTAATAAAAATTGTTTGAATCTTCTCAATCCGGTTTATATAGACGGCCTGATAGGGACGCCAAATGAAAGACGCATACTCTAGCCTAGATCTCACTAAAATGACATAAAGAAGCTTCAGAGTATAGGGATCCTTAAACAACTGACCATTACGACGTACGAATGCTAGCATTGCATAAGCTTTGGAAACTACGTAATTAATATGAGTTGCGAAGGTTAATTTTGAGTCGAAGTAAACCCCTAAGTCTTTAACCTCTGCGACATAATTCGCCCCCAATATTGTATTGGTTTGAACGGTAAGAAGCTTTCTGGTGAAAGTGGAAAAGGAACATTTACTAACATTTAAAGATAAGGAATGAAA
>NW_016157314.1:106714-136495 GCF_001687245.7 Rhagoletis zephyria | reverse complement strand
CCATGAATGTAGCAAGGTTGGAGACAGTCGATCTCCCACTAACAAACCCGTGCTGGTAAGGGCAAATTAAACTTTTCACTGCGAAATTGAGCTTCTGTTTGACAACTGATTCCAAAACTTTTGGGACAGTGCCCAGTTTGGAAATAGGACTATAATTCCAAACGTCGTTCTTGTTCCCACTTTTGTAAATAGGTGTGATGAAAGAATTTTTCCAGTCGTCAATAAAGTAACCAGACGAAAGAGATTTATTGAACAATATTGTTAATGGCTGAACAAGCGATGGGCAACGTTTGAGAATAGCACCTGAGGGGCCATCAGAATCTAATTTAAAATAGTGCTTTATGGAACGGATGGCTACTTCTACGTCACTTTCAGAAATATGCAGTGCGCCTAAGTTAAGGGCAGAATCTGAAAGAGGGTAACGTTCAGAAGCCACATTAGAATCCGAGACATAATTGGAGGAGAAAAATTCTGCGAAGAGATTGGCTACCTCAGCAGGTGTGTTAGCCTCCTTGTCATTCAAAAAGACTGAGGACGGCACACTCGACCTAGCGTTCTTAGATTTTACAAACCTCCAAAATGCTTTAGGGTTGTTTTTAATGTCTGCTTCACTTTTGCTAATAAACTTATTATAGAGAAACTTGTCCAAGGAATTAAAGTTCCTAAGGCAGTACTGATAACTGACAAACACAGATTGGGACCCAGTTGCTCTAAATCTTTTAAAAAGCCTATTTTTACGATTTTTGAGTCGCTTTGGATCCTTGTTGTACCATGGTAACTTGTACAACTTCCTTGTAATTAAAGGCACTATTTCTACACACGCATCATATACACTACTTTTAAAAACTTTGTATGCATCGTTAGCGTCCAAATTACTGAGTATGTGTTTCCAATCATAATCATGAAGACAGCTATTTAACAGTTCAAAATTGCACGAACTGAAGTTAAAAGGTTGTCGGCATCTCTCAAGAGGAACAGTATGAAAACATAAAATTGAATATGAACTTCCATAGGAATATGATGATTATTTGCGCGAGTTATTGGGGATGGGCATTCAGACACCCAATAACTTACATTATTGCTAATGAAGATTAGATCTAAAATACGCTTAAATTTATTTATAATTCCATTAATTTGTTGAAGACCAATACTTAGGAAACTATCAGTTACGTATAACTCACTGTCTGTAGTCGCATTAACCGTGGTAAAAGACGAGGAGTTATTAAAGCTATTCCAGGATACATTACACAAATTAAAATCATCAAGTACACAGAGGTGGTGTTCGCCAATCCTTAAACTGAGATTCAAAACATTGTCAACCTGCGCTCTATATATGTCGAAGCAACTGCTCGGTGGAATGTAAGATACACATACAAAGGGAAGTTCAGAGGAACTCCGAACATTCACGCATGAACCATCGACGAGCACAATCTACGCTGAACTGCTATAAGCACTCCCCCACCTCTGGACAGGCCCGACCTGATTTCGTCGCGGTCCTTACGATAAACATTATATAGATCGGGATCGAAGAATTCTGAGTCAAAGAAATTAGGTGTTAACCAGCTTTCGACGATGACGAATATGTCAAAATCCAAATGTGAGCTCAATCTGCGGACTACATCAGCTTTAGTTCTCATTCCAGAAACATTTTGAAAATAAATTTTGATTTTACTATGTGCAACCACACTAGCAGTGCTATCGACTGGCTTTGTATTGTCAGCTGATTCTGATAATAAACAACTACACGGGGGCGCATGAGCTACTTCAGTTGCAATTGTTGCGGCAATTTTTGAAAAAAACGGAACGGCCGAACAGAAACATTAGCTGGCCACAACTCAGGCCTCATCAGATTTTCGAAGTTGTGGGCGCAGACCCCAAGCTTAAAATTCACGTGTGTTAGTGATTCCAGATTCGACTCTTTTTTTTAATGAGCTTGTAGCAAGAAATGCGTCGCTTATCAATGCCAGTGTGGTTTCCCACGTACTCAATAATGTTATCACAAGAAACTGTTGGCAAGAAAGATGACAAATGCAACCACTTAAATGGAGTTGCAACACCTAGATCACTGCAGTCATTGGATCCAACCACACGCACCGGCTTACGACTTTGCTTCCTTCTTTTGCTCTCCACTGTCCGCCAAGGGGTAGGAGAAGGAGAGGCGGGCACATCCGCGCCAGTAGCATTAACAGCATCAGCAGCTTCAAGTTCAGCATTAACAACGTCAGTTTGATCACAATTCACAGGCGGCGATACGTCGACGTCAATAACGACGGCACATGACTGCGCAGTAGCGTCACTTTCAGCTGCTGCGCCGATTGTTGACTTCGAGTTGGTGACAAACACTTTGTTAGCAGTAAGTGAGGATCGCGTCGAAACAGCTGTAGACACAGCACTCCCACCATTAGTACGAAATAACATGTGGCAGGGAGAGACCGCACTAGAAGGCTCAGGAGCAACAGCAGGAAAACTATTGCTATTGTTCAAACTGCCTGCCGAGGTGTTGGGCGAGCAAGCAACAGCACTTTTGATAGAATTAACTTCATCTACTAACACTTGCAAGCACTTCGCAATGTTGTTGTCCTTTAATTGCGTTATTATTCGCTTGTGTAGGGGTGAGACAGCAGCAGGAGCAGATGCCACTGAAGCGACAGTAGACAAGCTTTTGCCATTGTTTCCTATCCCGCCAAAACATCTGAGGAACAAGCAAAAGCACTTTTGAGAGAATTAACCTCGTCCACTAACATTTGTGGGCACGACGCATTATTTACATTTGCCAGCAGTGTAAACTTTGAGAGAAAAGTTCATTTGGCACGCAGGTCTTCGTCAGTTAATTTATTCCATATCTTCTGTAACCATAGGCTAATTTTCTCCATTTTGAGTCCCTTATACTCCTCCTTCTGTCCAACCTAAGGCCTCATACTTAAAAATCGAATAGACTCGGAGCTGGTGACTGACTAGGACGGCCATTCATTCGACCAATCTTATACAGTTTTTTTCTTTTTTGTACTTTTTTTATACAAAGCCTAAGAAAAAATACACCTGAACAATTTTTAGGAAAGAAAACCTATTTCATCTCTCATAGAAAAATATATATATATATATATATCTCATGATCCACTGATCGGATCTTAACCAGATTAGTATGGGACAACCTCTGAGACACTACCTTTCCGATGCAAAAATTATCGAAATCGGTTGACGTGGTCCCAAGTTATGCGGTAACATACAAAAAAAAAAATTAAAAAAATATTCCGACGAACTGATAACCTCCTCCTTTTTTGGAAGTCGGTTAAAAAGACTTGCGTGTCAAATGAACTTTTCTCTCAAGGTTTACACTGCTGGCAAATGTAAATAATGATTAAAATTTAAAAACGAATTAATACAACTAAAGTAAAATCTGTGGAAAATTAATAAAATAATACTTTTTTCGCAAAATCTATAAAGGACCCTGTTATTTCTCAAAAAAACCTGGGTAACAGTTATTCGTCGCCACGCTATAATGGAAAGCCAACCCAAATCACATTCCACATTGTAGATTAAAAAATTACAAAAAGTGAAAATTAAAAGCACTAAAAAATTGAAATAGGGGCCGTGAGAAATATTTACAATCCGCTGAATGCTATTGTGAATACGCAGTACGAAAAGTAAGTTTTCGCAATAACAAGCTTTTAATTCACTATACCCGTCTGTGTGGACTTTACCCGAACTAAACCTCGTACCGTCCTGGTACCTAACCCTCCACCGTCAAGTATTTTTTCGGGAGGCGGTTGCGCACTAGGCTCGCACGTTGTTGTTGTTGTTATTGTTGTTGTTGTTGTAGCGGCTCGCACGTTCGTTCCAGTCGGTTGTACTTAGTCCGGGGCTATACCTAGTAGGCTCGTCTTGTTTAAAGAGACAATTTTTTTTTAAATATTTTTCAACTATTTTCGCATATATGTATGTACATTCGTAAGAGTGTAAAAATGTCAGAATAGCTATATTTCGTTGTATATGTCTAAGGAATCCTTCATAAAAGTGATTTACTGTAATAATTTAGTTAATTTATAATTATTATATCACTCTAGAGTATTTTCAAAATTTTAATTATTTCTAAAAATATATTAATAGAAATTAAATTTTGTGGTACTTTCATCATCTTTTCGGCACTATTTTTGAAGACTATTAGGCGCATTTTGAAATTTTGAAATACCATCCCTGCTTCCAGGGGCCTATTTCATAAAAGTGACAGGTGCGACAATTGTCGATTTTTCTATAACATATCAATGCCAGAATTGTTGGCGACATTTTTCCTGTTTCATATACGTTTGTAGGGAACTGACAATTTTTGGAAAACGACAGTTATAATATGGAATATTGTCGACAATTGTACTGACAATTGTCAATCCGACAAAATTGTCGCGACAATTGCGACAAAACCAAATAGCTCCTTCGAAAAGTTTTCACAGGATAATTTCAATAATTTGAATATATCTTAAAACTAAAATAATGCAAATTCAATTATTACATACTAGCAAATACCCGGCGTGCTTCGCGACGCCTCGTGAGTAATTTTGCATCAAAGTTAAGGAGAAACCGTATTGAAACTCAAATGGGAAAACCTCTTCAGGGGCCATTAGTGGCCGGCCATTGTAACCCTAGTACATATGTATGTACATATAATGTGTTGTAGTCGATTGGTAATAATAAGAAAAGTTAAGATCTATCTTCACAAATCAGTGCCGTATTAGTGCCGATCAGTGATACCAATTCACACACACCCGTAGTATGTCGTCCGGTACTTTCAGTAAAATGAAGTTCATTTCCCAAGATGACTTATTTTAATTTATTATGGAACGAATTTCCGTCATCCCTCGTCAAGTTTGGTTTGCACACATATTTTACTAATGATCGATTGGCAATTATTGCCAAATTATATAATTCTGGATAATTCCGTACCAACTCGATTAATTTTTCCGCCATATTAAACAAAACTTGCAATAGAATACCGTCAGCTCGTCAAACAAATCTTTTCCGAGTTAACTACACTCTAAACAATATTTTTTTTTTAATTTAAGCATATTCAAAAAGGTAACCAGTTTGCTCTCTTGATGTATGCAAATATGCACACCATGTTAATCAATTTAAATACTGCTTTTTAACTTTAACTTACCATATGTGTGGCGTAGAACAAATTTGAAATTGGTTTGTTGAATTCTAAACAATTAAGGCCAAATTTACAGTGCGTAGTTAACTCAGAATCGGCAGTTAACTACAGATTTTCAGTACAGCACTGTGAATTTGGCCCTTAGGGCCATTAATTTAACTATTTTGAAGTATAGTTAAAGCATTAGTTAAACTTAACTAAACAAATTTCACAATTACACAGTTTACACATAAAATATTTAAAATTTGCTCTAAAAGTTTTTGTTTAAATTAACGAATATTAAGAGAGGTTACCAGTTTCCTCTCCCAATGTGTGCAAATTTAGACACCGTGTTAATAAAATTAAACACTGCCTGTTTACTTTTACATACCAAATTTGTCGCGTAGAGCAAAATTACACATAAAATGTACTTAATTTTTATGATTAGTAGGGAATGTATTTTTGCGTTAAAAACGTTTGCAATTTTAAACATTTCGTGTGTAATATACATGTCATGTTCAAAATCCAGTCTTGAACATCTTATGCATATATGTAATACTACTATGTTGCTAGTACAATATGATCGCAATGAGTTTTCCATTCGAAATCAAAGAAATACAGCCTATGAAAATTGTTGTGATTGTAGAAGTATACGTGTATATTTGTAAACTACTACATAGTATGAAGTGCCATATCATAACAGGGCCGGTTCTGGGAATTCAACAAACAAACACAAATAATAAGGAAAATGAATTAGCAACAAGAGTTTACGGGATGTACATAGCTCAGTGGTTAACGCTTCTGACTTTGAACATCGAATTCGCAGGTTCGATCCCTGCTGAAGTCTAGAAAAAGAAGTCTGATGAGGAGATGTGGTGATCTCCGAAATAGTGCTATAACTTCTACCGCTTAGACTTTGTTGCTTTTTCAATTTTTCCTAATAAACAATCGTGGTACAAAGCTCAATAAAAATATTAAAAATAAAATGTTAACAAGCCACAATAACATTGACAAATACATAGTTTAGGAAGAGCCTGCCTGAAACTATACAAAAAAGCAAATAAGCAAATGGATGTATAGAATTGACAACAACAACCACGCTGTCGAGTTTAAATAGCGGCAAATCAGCTGCANGCTTAGACTTTGTTGCTTTTCCAATTTTTCCTAATAAACAATCGTGGTACAAAGCTCAATAAAAATATTACAAACACAAATTTGACGGTCTCATGTTTCCTTCACGCTGAAATGTATATCGAGCCCTAGCCGCTAAAATGAAGTAAGACAACTTTTTTCAAATTTTAATTTTCACGCATAAATGCCTCTTAGAGCACCTGCATCAAAAAGTAAATAAAAAAAAAAATATATATATATACATTATTTTAGCGGTTAAGACTCGGTATGACGAATTTCTCCGATGCTTCTCGTTATTTGGAAATCTGAAAAATTGGAAGATAGAAGATCTTTTCGTAACAAAGACAAAACTTATTTACACATAAGGCGGTGTGGTATTTTATATGTTGGCCGAATCCAAGAAAGCACGTTATTCGATTCCCTCTCTATGCTGATTAACGCCAATTGGAAATGCCAACTGATGCCAACTCCTTCTCTAACTGGTATTTTTGTCCTCTGCCACCACCAACGACCGCAGCGCTTCTCATAGATTTACAAAAATTTTATTTTTTGTTAATTTTTCATAAGAGTTGTTTTTAAATAAAAATTTGTGAAACCGCTCCTGAATTTTGAAAAGTTTAATTGTCATTTTGAGTACATTGTCTTATCGGATCTCTCTTTCTTTTTTCAATATTTCTGTACTCTGATCATCGTACAGTTTCATAAGTAAAAACACTATCAGCTGATTGCCAAAAAATGCCTACAGCTGAGANTTTTACAATTTCTTTCATTTCTATTACAATTTCTTTTATTTCTATTACAATTTATTCAAAATACACTAACACACTGAAACCAAAAACACCAATACACTAACCAAAAATACACCTACAGCCTGCCAAACACACACCTACAGCCTGCCAGGCAAAACGATAAGAAGAAGAGTTACTTTACTTATGGAACTTTACGATGACTCTGATGTTGGGGAATGTGTTTTGAATCTACTAGCAATATAGAAGTATTACATATATGATCTTATGCGTATACTTACACTTACACAGATTTTATTTGAAAAAAAACACTTTTCAGTAGCAGTTTTACATGCAGTTTTTAGAGTGTATAAAAAAAATGCGGAACGAACACTGAAGCAGCACTGACGGTAAAAAACGGCACTGTGCCGGACGGTCTGTACAACTCTATTTGGGACTGGGGCAACGATATTATATTTTTCACTGACACTTGTAGGTATGGAACTGATATGTGTAGATAGACTTTTATTGTAAAAATCACCTATATAACACAGCTCGCAAAAAAAAATATCCTGTTACCAGACCATTTTTTTATATGTTTTTTTGATGACTGAATCAAAATCCGACGTCCATTCAACCCCATCACGTCAAGGTTTTTCATAGCCTTTTATTGGTTTTTCCGGGAGTGGGGTGACAGGGTTGAAAAAATCTTGACGGGGTTGAATGGACGTCGAATTTTGATTCAGTAATCAAAAAAACATATAAAAATAATGGTCCGGTAGCAGGAAGAAGTTATTTATATTTTTTTGTGGAGCGGTGTAATTGACTTGAGGTCGATAAATAAACGCAGATCTAATTCCGATTGCAGGCATCGTTTCTATTCGCGCCACCGCTACTATTCTCCGATTACGGGCCCTTGCCCTTGCGGCTCTCGTTTGCCTTGACAAATTTCTTTTAGCTTTAGGCATTTTTAAACACTTCGCACTATTCTGTTATTTTAAAGATTTTTTTTATATTTAGTAAAGAAATTCCACTTTGTATAAGCCAAAAAACTCAGCCTTTAACACACTTGCTAATTTATCAAGTTCGCGAAAACAGTGTGCTGAATTCATATGAAGCCCAACAAGTAGACATACATATGTACATCATTAATTTGCAGTTGTTTGTGCATGCCACTACAGCATTTTAAAAAATGGAATTCGGCTAGACAGAGGCAGGATTCCCATAAAAAAACAGGGCTACATTACTTTACCATATCAATTCTAATTTCAACATTGTTATGTACATATGTATGCATGTATTCAAGTCTAACTCAATTGATTGAATGTTGATTTGTTGAACTAACATTCAGCCCTATTCTGCATTTCGATTACGTTCCCGCATTCCGCTCCGCAAGAATCGAACTTAGGTATTCTGCGTTACGATCGAATCGAAAGAGGAAGAGGAAGAGAGAAAACATCTTTCGAAATCAGCTGCTTGCCTAGGAATGTGTGAAATCGAAACAAAACAAAAGAAATATTTGCCATCAAACTATAGCAGCTTATGAAGTTAAAGTTTGTAAATATTTTGAAATAACTTAATATATCTAGCATCATTGTAATTTAAAAATAAAATTTCGTTTGTGCTTTATTTAAGTGGAAACATAATTATAAAAATGAAATCCATAGCCGCGGCGTTATTGCTTGAAGGGGAGAACGAGTCCCAGATTGCTGATGCGGAAATTGAAAGGCCGAGATTTAGGGAAATGTTTGATCTTTCTCAGATGAGTGAGGAGTCATAAATTCATCATGAACTGTATTACTCATCGCTCAAAGCCAGTGAAATTATAAACGTTGTTTGCGCACTCCACAACATTTACATTTACTATAGAGTGGAATATTTGAACGCAAATGAATTCCATTTTGAAAGCCGTCAGGAGGAGGGGAAGAACAAAGCTCCATAGCAAATTCGAATTCGACAACATACGCACCTCTTTTAAAAAAGTTAGTAAAAACGAGTGCAATAATAAAAGCATCTTTTTTATGCAACTTCACATTTTATGTATGTATGTACATACTTCTATTAATTTTATATACAAAGAATAAATTGTATTCAGTGCATTTCACAGTCTTATTTATAGATAATGAAAACAAAAACGCCTGTGCTTCCTCTATGAAAACCTCGCGCAATATCCCTTTTGGTTGCTAATATTTGAGCCAATTTTTCGTATTGCCCGTATTACCGCTGCGAAAACACAGAAATCAAGAAAATTCATTTATGATGACTTACAATCATGCACAGTATATTTTACTTAATTTTTGTATACAATTCTGTTATTTAAACCCACGAAAATAACAATCGAAATGTTCTCCGTCAACAAATTTGCAACTTAGAAAAACCGAACTCCGATCGAAATGTAGAATAGGTATAATCGTAAGTTTCGAAGATTGATCGAAAGGAAACGGAACGCAGAATACCAAAGTTGCCAAAAGGAGAAATTTCGATTCGAGTCGAAATGCAGAATAGGGCTGATTGTTGAGTTTTGTTTGGTGCAGAATTCGCATGAAGCGAAACAGACATTTCTTTGTTATTTATTCTGCGTGCTACTGCAGCCATGTAAAAGTACGTTTCTGCTGCGCAGCGGCCGCTTTTTTTCACGAACTTCATCTTTATGAAATCAAGGAAAAGCCACACCAAGAAGCTTACAGTGAGCATGTGCCGATGTGCCGAAATACACGATGTACAATGTTTGTTTGTTTTGAACGCAGCGCTGCTTGCACATATGAACATTATTTTCGCTTTGTACATAAATTTCGCTTTTTGCGCATGCCTGGAGCTGCCAAAGGTTCTTTTTTTTATTTTTGCGCTGTGCTAGCTGAGTATAAAAAGAGAAGAAAATAGAGAGAAATATGTATGTGGTTTGTTGATGCTCTCTAAACACAAACGCATGAAAGGCAAACGGTCTAGCAATGCGTGGTATTGTTGATCAACTTAAAACCTTAAATAAACATACTTATTATTAAAATTTCATTTTAAAAATACCTCTGTGTCCTATTGTGGTAGAAATATGCCATTTTAAAACTTGAATCATAGAAATCGACCCAGTACATCGGCTGTTTTGCTCTCACGTTTTTTGGGTTTTAATTTTATATATAGTATAGATATAGATATAGTATAGATGAATTACATATAAATTTCATATGACTGGCGACAATTTTGTCAACAACAATTTTAAACTCCGACAATGACAATTTGTCACTTTTTCAATGGAATCTAAGACGTGGTGACAATTGTTTTTTTTTGAAACGAAACACCCACCAAACTGTCGAATTGTCACTGACATTACGGAAAATGCCTTTCGTTACAAAAATGTCACTGTCGCTTTATGAAATAGGCCCCAGGAGACGCAAAAAATGCTAGTGAAAGAGCTTAAACTTCTCTTGCAATCAATAGAGAAAAAATTTGGGGACCGCATTGATGCAATGCAAAGAGTACAAGAAACCTGTGAGACGAGTACTCTCGAAGTGAACCAAATTAAGTCAATAGGTGACGGCGTAAAAAAGCAAAGCCATGATCTTTGCGAAGTCATAGTGGGCAATGAAAAGGAGAACAAAAAAATTTGTGAAGAGATCAAGAAATCGGAGACTGCTGACGCGTTGGCAGGTCAGCGGGAGAAAGCCACTTACGCGGATCTCTTTAAAGGTAACATTGCGAAAGATAATAGACCGCCGAAAGTAAATAAAGAGAAGCCATTAGTTCTACAACCAAAAGAGAAGCAGGAAGTGGGAAAAACAAAGAAAGACTTGAACAAAAATGTTGACCCGTCGGGCTTGAAAATTAATAGTGTACAGGGTAGGAAAAGTTGGGAGTGAAAAAATCAAAAAGGCAATAGAGAATAAAATGAGTGATAAATATGAAATAAAAATCCCAAACGTAGCCAAGCCAAAGTTCACGGTATATAGAATAAGCTTTAAGCATGAGAATGAACAGCTTTCGGATATGATAAAAAAAAAACAGACTGAATGCTTCAAAAATTGTAACTTCAAAATTTTGAAATGTTTTAAGATTAAGTTTTAATATTAAGAAGGGAAACCTGCCCGATTATCATACATATTTGTTAAGAGAGAATAACAGCTTGAGACTCGCGAAGTATAGAACGGAAGTGGACAAAAAAATATTTTTTATAAAGGTTTAAAGTGCTTTAATGAAAAACCAGAGACTATAAAAAATTGTGATACTATCACTCTTTTCAAGCGGCTGCTATGTATATGACCATTGTAGAACGTAGCCTATACGATAGTGATGTATAACAATAGCGTGGATTGGAAACTAGGCATTTCCAACCACCAAGATATCGAGACTAGGTGGATCGGAAACTCGGCCTTTCCGACTACTTAGAGTACATTAAAAACCTTACTAAACAATAAATGAGCGCATTGGAAACTAAGGCCTAGTATTCCAACCGTCACGAAAGCGCGACTGTGTGGATCGGAAACTCGGCCTTTTCGACTACCCATGAGATATCAAGATATGGAGAAACCCAAAAAGTATAGGGCGGATTGGAAACTCGGCCTTTCCAGCCGCCCAAATAACATGGCATGCTTTTATATTGATATAAAATAATTTCAGTGAAGAAATAATGTTATTTAAAAATTTCCGTAGAGCATATCATGTTTAATATTTAATATTTAAGACCCTTATTATGAGTTGCATTCGATTTTCGATCTTCGCTGGCTATCGAAGATCGAAAGTGAAATTCGTATTATGAGCGTGTCGAAATTTTCGTTGAGTATCGAATTTTCTGTCGAGCAGAATTTTGCTTTCGTTGGTGTAGCGAAGAGTTAGAAAATTGGGAAAAAGGTATGATTTTGCTTTTGTTTTCTTACTTTTTGGCTGCTAGACACTAATTTTAAACAATTTTTATTAATTTCATGCAGTTCTAACGTCGTGAATACTAAACACAAGCGCGAAAGGCTGGTTTTACTTATGAAAGAAAATACCAACACTGTTGGCACGATCTCTGAGAACAAAATCATAGAGCTGTTTAAAGTTTTAATATATTTTAAATATATTTGGATCACAAAATTTCTTAAATATATTGTATGTCAAAATATTCGAAAGACTGCACTTAAACTCTCTTAAACGTTTTCTGCTCCTGGCCAGTTTTCTAAGCTCTCATCCTCTGACGAATCGTTCAACCAGAAGCCCGTTATACAAATTTTTACCACGTTTTTATAAACTCGCCTTCTTTTTTATTTCATTTTAATTTGCACAAATTTACATATGTACATTAGACTGCATCACCAAAAACNAATGAGCGCATTGGAAACTAAGGCCTAGTATTCCAACCGTCACGAAAGCGCGACTGTGTGGATCGGAAACTCGGCCTTTTCGACTACCCATGAGATATCAAGATATGGAGAAACCCAAAAAGTATAGGGCGGATTGGAAACTCGGCCTTTCCAGCCGCCCAAATAACATGGCATGCTTTTATATTGATATAAAATAATTTCAGTGAAGAAATAATGTTATTTAAAAATTTCCGTAGAGCATATCATGTTTAATATTTAATATTTAAGANCGAAAAGGGTGAAAAAGGGTGAGAAAATGCCTTTCCAATGACACCTCTTAAGTCTAAATCGGAAGAGTTTGGGTTCAGTTATTCAACTTTTTCTTATACCAATCTTTGAAAAAAGTTAAAAAACAGCATCAAAAATCTCACCACTACGTTTCCGTTCAAAATTTTTTTTTAAATGTTTTAAAATATTTTTATGCAAATTTTTGAAGCCTAAACTTTTTTGTCATTTGAAGGGATTTTGTCAAAAAAAAAACCTTANGAATTTTCTGTCGAGCAGAATTTTGCTTTCGTTGGTGTAGCGAAGAGTTAGAAAATTGGGAAAAAGGTATGATTTTGCTTTTGTTTTCTTACTTTTTGGCTGCTAGACACTAATTTTAAACAATTTTTATTAATTTCATGCAGTTCTAACGTCGTGAATACTAAACACAAGCGCGAAAGGCTGGTTTTACTTATGAAAGAAAATACCAACACTGTTGGCACGATCTCTGAGAACAAAATCATAGAGCTGTTTAAAGTTTTAATATATTTTAAATATATTTGGATCACAAAATTTCTTAAATATATTGTATGTCAAAATATTCGAAAGACTGCACTTAAACTCTCTTAAACGTTTTCTGCTCCTGGCCAGTTTTCTAAGCTCTCATCCTCTGACGAATCGTTCAACCAGAAGCCCGTTATACAAATTTTTACCACGTTTTTATAAACTCGCCTTCTTTTTTATTTCATTTTAATTTGCACAAATTTACATATGTACATTAGACTGCATCACCAAAAACAGTTGCGGTTTTTCCGCCGGGATTACAAAATTTGTTATATTTTAAGACGTCCACCAAAATATTTGGGAAAAATATTAAGATTTAAGCGAGCTGGACCGATTTAAAATACCTCCAAAAATGGAGTTTTTTATGAATAAAAATAGTTTCTTAAAGAACTTTTTGAAAAAAGTCCCCTTAGATGACAAATTAGATTAAGCTTAAAAAACCTGCAGAAAAATATTTAAAAATATTTTCAACGCAATCGTAAGAATGAGATTTTTAATGCTGTTTTTTCTACTGTTTTTACAGATTGATTTACGAAAAACTTGAATAACTGGGCCAAAACTATTCTGACTTAGACTCATGGGATCTCAGTAGAAAGATATTTTCGCACCGTTTTTATTTCTGTCCAAAGACAAGTAATTTTTAGCAAAAAAAAAACATATATGAAGTTATGCGGTAACATACATTAAAAAAAAATATTCCGACGAAATGATAACCTCCTCCTTTTTTGGAAGTCGGTTAAAAAGTCATTCGTACCCCAATTTTTGTTTTTTCAAATACCAACACATCTTAATTCAACTTTGAATGACGTTCGTTCATCCTACCTTTCTCTTTCATCCTTTGAATGAGTTTATTAGCAACGAAAAGGGTGAAAAAGGGTGAGAAAATGCCTTTCCAATGACACCTCTTAAGTCTAAATCGGAAGAGTTTGGGTTCAGTTATTCAACTTTTTCTTATACCAATCTTTGAAAAAAGTTAAAAAACAGCATCAAAAATCTCACCACTACGTTTCCGTTCAAAATTTTTTTTTAAATGTTTTAAAATATTTTTATGCAAATTTTTGAAGCCTAAACTTTTTTGTCATTTGAAGGGATTTTGTCAAAAAAAAAACCTTAAAGAAACTATTTTTATTCATAAAAAACTCAATTTTTGGAGGTATTTTCAAATCGGTCCAGGTCACTTAAATCTTAATATTTTTCCGAAGTATTTTGTTGGACGTCTTAAAATATAATAGATTTTATAATTCCATTGGAAAAAAGTACCGATTTTTTTGTATGGGGAGTGATGCAGTCTAATGTACATATGTATAAGCACACTATTTAGTTTGCTCGATTTCTAAACAAAGCTTCTCAGTGGTGAAAATGTAGTATTGTGAACAACCTAAACGAGCGAAATTCACAATATCGCAATAAAATGAAAATTCGTTCAATCAGCACTTTCGACCATAGTCGAAGATCGAACGCAATGCATAATAGGGGCCTAAATTTTAAATCTAAATCTAATTCTAAGAATGTTAAATCTTTTTTGTAATATAAGTCTAACAGACTAAAAAATAAAAAAAAAATAAGTAAATAAATCTGGCCATATTAAATGACGGATCACCTACACTGCTCAAAACAAGAAATACATTGACATCAGTAGACGTAACGATGGCGAGTGCTGATCTGGCAGCAACTTTAACGTGGAATTGAATTCCGGAGGCCATTGCAAGCGATGATTTTCCAATCGTCTTTCACAACACGGTTCCAAGACAGGCAAAATTCGCGGGAAAATATAAAGAAAGCAAAACAAACTGGGATCTTTTCAAACAAAAAGCTGAAACACGCATCAGCAGATCGAAAAATCAACTAACGTAAACAAGGAGGCAGCCCAAATAAAGAAGATAATACGCAAATCTGCAAACGAGTCCATGCCAACAACCAAACAGCCAAAACAAAAAAAAACCCGCCAGTCTGGTTCAACGCTGAAATAAGCAGCTTAATACACAATAAAAACAAGGCCTGGAAGAAGTTTAAAGAAGTGAGAAATTTTACACGAATCCTAAATTACAAAAAGGCGAGCGCTCAGGTTAGAAGAGCTTGCGAGTATGCACAACAAGAATCGTGGAGAACTTTTCTTAACTACCTAAGTCCAGGTTTAGACATAAAATCGTTATGGTGTAAGGTGAAAAGAAGTTCTCCCAACTTTCCTCCAATCTTTGAGAATGGAAAAGCAATATCCGATCCGATATCAATAGCAAACAATTTCGGAGTTCTTTGGAGTGAGATAGGATCAAGCAAGCGTCTAAGCACGGAACAAGTTCAAGGGAAAGAGCGGTTTAAACTGGAACACTAACACTAACACCTGTAAAACTTTGGACGAAGTAACACTTCTAGAACTGAACATGACTTTGAAAAGCGTCAAAGGAACAACTCCTGGACACGACAAAATCACGTACAATGTAAACAACTTATCATCCTCTCTAAAACATAGGCTGTTTAAATTCTACAGTCTTATACTCAAAACTGGAGTATACCCTCATTACTGGAGGCATGGGGTCCTTGTACCAATACCTAAAGCAGGTAAAAACCAGAACTCCAATGAAGGGTATCGCCCTATATCACTATTACCAGTGTTGTCAAAAATGTTAGACAAGATCATCACTAAGAGACTATATTCAACACGCTTATACATTAGGGCACGGTGTGCACACTATTTGCCACATGCTAGAATCACACTTCAAAACAAATATAAAACATCAAAAACACAGTGTAATTATCTCCGAGGATTTAGAGAAGCCCTCCGATAGTCATAGCAAGACAAGTTATCTGTGAACTTAATGAATGGGGTGGAGTGGGCAAATACTTTTGGCGCGGCGTACCGCATCATCACCGACAGAGGGCCAGCATTCACGTCCAACGCGTTTGCTGAATTTGTTGAGAAAAATAACATAACTCACCTTTTAACGACGACTGGAGTGCCAAGCACGGTTGCCATTTCCAATATATTTTTCGGACCAAAAAATTGACCAAATGGTAAAAAATTGACCAATTTTTATTGCATCGGGAAATTGAGTGGAGTTTATTTCTCTTTATCAAGAAAATATGCCAATTTAGTTCTTATAACGATTTTTTTTTGTTATATTGCATCCAAAGGGCATTATAATTGTATATTATTAACATTATATTATTTAAAGTTTTAAATTATAATTTGTGTTTTAATTTCGTTTAATGCTAAATCAAAAAAATTGCGCTCAGCTGCTGAGTAACTGATACGTAGACTAAAAACATTATGAACGAAATCACACAATTCTCCAAAGGCCGCTTCACCCAATCCATTTTTAATCAAGCTTACTTGATCCCAAAAACATTCTATATTGGTACAGTTTTTGAAGTTACCTTATCTCAGCCTCAATTTGCGAAATTTAAATTGAACTATGTCTGCATCATTTACCAATGCAGGAAATTGGTCGAGTAGCGGCAAAATTGATACATCAGTATGAAAAGGAACTTTATGTGGTGTAATAATTTGAAGATGTTTAATATCTTTTCGATTGAAATCGAATATTATTTTCATGTGCTAAATGCTATGATTAAAGTTTTGCTACCTTTCCATATTTTTGCCAACCACTTTAATATTGGTCACCGAGTAATTGAAATTACCAAGAAACCGCGATATTTTGAAGCGTGCTTTGACAGATGATTAGCCATGCCATATTTGAAATCAGTGGCAAGGCGAATTCAAACTTTTAGCAGGTGTTGCCAATCCACGATGTAGAGAGACAGTAGTAGTATTCTATCATTCTTGTTGCCAATCGGCCCTATGCTGAATATCGTCATCGCCATCGTCGACGATCGTCAACGCATCAGTAACATGGCTGACGATGGCCGTATCGTCACTTTTAATAGAAAAAATTTAAAGCGCGAAACTATTGCATGAAGTGAAAGGGTGATAATAACCTAACCAAAGGCTTGTGAAATGGACCATTTTAAAAAGAATTGGACCAATGGACCACACGAAAAGAAATGGACCAAACTTTGTCCATTTGGACCAAAACGGCAACCGTGGTACCTAGAGGAAATGGGCAGATAGAGCGCGTGAATCGGACGGTTTTATCCGTGATCGCAAAGCTACCCTGCAGCAAAATTTAGAGACAGTCTGGCAAAGCGCTAGTTCCGCCTTACAAGTTTCAGAACTGTCTTTGAACTACTGCAAAAGGGATGCAGAGCTGGACGGTTGAAACTCATATGTTGATAGTTGCGCAGTCATCTATGTTACTTATCCTGGTCATGTGAAAGCTGACAAAAGATGCTATCTATATTTTTCCATTTTTTTAGTCCCTAAAACTAAAAGCAAACTGTTTTCGTTTATTTAATATGTAATTCTCTACATAGTTTATGGAGCAACTGCTAAAATATTTCCACAAAAGTCGTTATTGGTAACATAAATGTCATTTTTATACATATATATGTACATACTGAAATATTCAGAAGGTTAAGTGGTTATTAAAACACGTCCGTCCGCTATCAAATATCGAATGTTTTTTTATTCCACCAACTATTTACAAGATGGTGTCCTGGGCGGTCAAGCCTTGAGGGCTAGACCCATTTCTCTGTCACTAATGGTATAGACACAAATCACCTTATGCCTAGTTATCAATAACTTAACTTAATGCTTAGGGCAGGTATACTATATACTCTTACAATTCGGCCGTCATGATTCTACGCTGTGTGTATACTTCCTTCGGTTTGGAATGTTGTCTCTGACTGTGAACATCTTTGCCATGTATGTTGATAGTGTGTTAGCTGAGGCCGCCATATTACCTCCACCGTAATCAACCATCAGCTCTTTTATCGTTTCACAGGGCACTTCGGGCTTTGTATGGTCTGCCACTACTGCTACGACTGCGTTTTGAATTTTTAGTTGTAGCCTTAATCTCAGGAACTCCATCTCTTTTTCCAAAAGATGCATCTTCATATTTGCTTCTTCATAGGACAAACATATGGAAGTTGGGTAGCATTCTGCGTCTTTACTACACCCGCTTCCATCAAATATTTGTGTTTGCACGCATATGTTGTTGCCTGCTCGGGGCTCATCACCATTGGGGTTCGCACTGTTGTTGGCACCGTTGCTGTTGTGTTCGCCACTTTTGATTGTGCTGCTGCCGTTGTTTGCGTCGCTGCTGTTTGTGTCGCTGTCGTTGTTTAAGCCTCTGCTTTTGTCTTCGTCGATGTCGTTGTTTGCGCCATAGCTGTTGTCTGCGCTGCCATAAATTCTTGCCCTACTGCTGTTAGCCACCAACTTTTTCATCGTCTGGAACGGGACTTCTGGCTTCGAAATGTATATTGTAACCGTTACTCCAGCCTTTTCCTTTTCGAGTTCCAACTCTAATTTTATGAGCAGGATCAGTTTCTCCAAAAGTTTAACTTTATCGCTCTCACTTGAAAAAATTGTCGCTCCAGCTGTATGCATTCCTCGAACGCAAACTATTTCATGTTTTGTTACCAGGGGACGAAATCTACTTTGCACGCAAAGAGCATCGTAGTTTTCTTGGGGTAACTCATACGGCTGCACACCATCGCCGTTACCACCATAAGCAAAGTTGTCGTTATCAGCATTGTAGTTTCCCGTCTCACGGTCGTTGCTCGCATCTTTTCCTTTGCTCGCACCATCGTCGCTATTGGGCGTTGGTATAATCACTTTAAAGTTTCGAACGGGGCTTCATTGCTCGCCTTTTCCACACTTACTGCCATTGAAACCTCTTTTCCGAACAGGGCATTTTGTAAGTTTAGGAGTTGAATCTCTTTACGCAATAACTCTACTTTTAATTGCGTCGATTTGAAACTACCATTATTGCAGCCGGACGCCGCGTCGTTACTCGAACCGCTACTCGCTGCATCGATGCTTCCGTTACATCTGGGAAAACGGACGCCCAAAGTACCGCTACGTGCACATGTTATAATATTTTGCACGTATTTTGCACAATAACTTAATGCTTAGGGCAGGTATACTATATACTCTTACAATAAGTATAAAATTGAATGCAAAATATAACCATAAAATTTAGTTAAGCTACTCTTAACACAATATATTGAGAGTTAAAATTTGTTTGTTATTATTTTATAAAGAAAATGATTATGCTTGAAACTAAATAATATAAACCGTGTTTTAAAACTATACAAAACAAAGTTAAATTTAATGATTTTTCATCAAAATTTTTGATCTTTTAATCAGATTTACAAAAAATAACCTAAAGTGAAAAACATTCTCATTTTGAAATGGGGGTGCTATTGATATGACCGATACTGTACATACGTAAATATATCACTGAGCACCCGAAATGTGTAGTTATGCAGTGATTTTTTTTAATTTCCAATGTTTTTCATTTTAAATTTTTTCGTTAAGTTTTTATTTAAGTACTATGTTTCATATTCCATAAATCATTTAAACTCAAATTCCTAACTATGCTGCAAACTTGATAGAACTCTAAAAACTGTCTTCAAATTTGAAACTTTTTAATCGGAGATTTTTTTTATAAATATTTCGAGTATTCTGTTTTGTAGCCCATCAAATTAGTGTAGTAACGTGTAATCTTACATCTTAAACGAAAATATTTAAATAGGAGAATACCTTCAAGAGCGTGCGTAAAAAGATAAATTATACTGAAATTTAATGGGCTATAGAACTGCATACTTATAACTCCGATTTAAAATATTGAAGTTTTTATAACAGTTTCTAGAATTCTACTAAATTTCCAACACAGTTAGAAACGTGAATTTATATGTTTATGTTTTAAACATCCTTAAATAAAAAAAATTTACAAAAACTATTTCGCATGGAAACCATTGTGAATATTCAAAATTCTAAGTATTCTTATTAGACGCCGCAGAGTCTATGTATTACATTTCAATACATTTAATACAATTTAACGTGACAAGTAAGCATTCAATATATCACCGTTTTCTCATTTTTCACACGACTTAGTTTAGATTTTTAATTATAAGTAACACGGAAATGCCCGTTATACGTAACAAATATAAATTATTTTTAAGAATAACGGTTTTAGAAAATGAAGGAATAACTGACACTTTATATTCCTAATTTTAAAGCACAATTCGCCTCAAAAAGTAAATTAGTGCAAAACAAATAGTTATTTAAACATAAAATGAAGTATTTTTTATTTACAAAATTGTATGCGTGCTTATTTAAAGAAAAGGCTCTATACTAACTTCTTAGAACCAGCTCAAAACTAACCACATTTGTTCTAGCCCGGAGATGACCCGTTTTGAACTATCTAGAAACTGTTGTTATATGAACTGTGTCAGAACTATCTAAGCCAGAGTCAGCTCAGAATAAGTTCAAAAGTTCTGCAGGGGGCGACAATTTGCACTTCGTAGGACATCGCCAAAAGACAGTTGAAGGCATTGATTTGGGATAGATGAAGAACCAGTACCGTCCCTTTTCAGGCTAGCTCAGCGCAAGTTCTGAACCAGTTTGATTTGCTGCAGGGTATCTACAACAAATACTTACAGCTGGTACAAGTATGTCCCTAGCGTGCAAAAAGCCATAAATTCTTGTACTCACAGCTCAACGAAGCACAGTGGTTCGGATAGCAAATCTAGCTGGACGAAACTATTTAAACAAATACTCTTTGATGGATTTTTACACAACTTCTTATCTAGGAGATTTTTGGGTCGCTGATGACGAATCTGAAGTCACTTATCAAAAATTCAAATTGGCGGATGCAATATGGCGGACGAAAATTAAAATAAATCAGAAATTTCTATGAAACTGGGTATCTGAGGGTTTTCTGGGTCGCTGATTACGAATCTAAAGTCATTTACCGAAAATTCAAAATGGCGGATTCAATATGGCAGGCGAAAAATTTAGAGAATCAATAGATTTCTATGAAACTGGGTATCTGAGGGTTTTCTGGGTCGCTGATTCCGAATCTAAAGTCACTCATCAAAAATTCAAAATGGCGGATCCAACATGGCAAACGAAATATTTAAAAAAGTTCTAACTCTTCACATATGAAAATGTTTTGTTCACAGACTATAACTAAAACGATTACACATTTTTAATTTTCATTCATTTTAAAATAATTTAATAGAACTGCTAATTCTCTAATAAAAATAGTCCGTATCATAACTATGCGACACCCACATATTGACAAGTTTTGACTATTTATTTTACTATTATTTAATCTTAATTACCTTTTTCATAAAAATGTAGTTTGTTCGTTATCAAAGAAATTGTGTAAATCCAGGTTTCGAAATTTGTGCAATATTTGAAAAAAAAACTTAACAAACTTTCTAAAAAATTTCGATAGATTTCTTAGAAAGATATTGAGTATGCATATCTTTCTAAGAAACCTAATTAAAAACATCGAAATTTTTGCGAAAGTTTGAAACTTGGGTTGATATGGGTTTCGTTAAAGACTAAAACTTAAGAACGTAGCAAGAAACACAAATAAATTTCAGAAACAATTTTTATAACAGCGCTTAAAGATTTGCATGCCTGTTGTATAATTTTTTAATATCAGAAAGCAGAAAATTCGCGAGTTACTGTTTTTTTAACTCTTACATAACCAAAGTTTTGACAACTCTCAAGTAGTGTTCTTTCTCGACATACCGTCACTAAAATGTAAATATCTAAGCCAATTGGCTAGACTTGGTTATCGAACTTACCCTCTGCATTTGCGAAGTTGTAATGAATAATATGCAAGTGGACGTTATAACGGCCTTCGGCGGCATTTACTTTTCCTACTCTTTAATTTTTTTTTTTATTAATCAAAACGACGATTTTTCAGTATAAATTTGCTTATACCAATGTGGACATAAATTGCGTTATGACCTCTGAATCTATAGCGGAATAAGTGTAATTTATGGTTTATAAAGTCGATTTGCAATTATGCAAATATTTGTGAGTGCAATCTTTTAAGTAAAACTTCAGTTTCTAAAATAAAGTTCTCAAATAGACGGCGTTGTCTTACCTTTTTTTCGTTTCCATATGTTTAATGCTTTAAAAAATGCAATTTCTATTTGAATGTATTGTCAGGAATGTATTCCAAGTACCATTAAGTATTTTAAAAACAAACAAATTTTGACTTTTGTCCAGCTAGATCTGCTATCCCAACCACTTTGCGAAGTACTCACCGTTTCGCATCATGTTGAGATGCGAAACACAATCGACGATACTATTCGAGAACTTTTAGAAGAAGAAGCGACTAATGGCTTCGACTGTGCGGGACGATGCTTGCAACCGAATTGTTAAAGCACAGCAGACATTAAACAAACTTCGACAAAAAGCGCAAAGCGGACCAAATTTACGCAGTTGGAGATCTCGTTGCAATCAAGCGCTCGCAGTTCGTCGCAGGCAAAAATCTGAGCAGCGAGTACCTCGGCCCATACAGGGTGACACGCTACGGTCGTTACGATGTGCGTAAAGCGGCTGATGTAGCGGGGCCAACAGCAACATCAACAAGGTCATGAGCTGTTGCCATCTGAGGCAGATGACAATGATCAGAATGGCCGATTGTAAGAAAGGATAGCGGTCACAGCAGCGGCCGGTTGCTTAGGCCACCACAGTCCTGTGTCAGAGGTTTGCAGTCAGTTCGCGATCGTCATTCGGCAGTGTCACAGCAGTATTTTCGCTATCAGCAGCCGCAACTAACAGCAGTGTTTTCTTTCTTTCTTGAATATACCTTCGTAATCAGTAATTTGGTCCTTATAAATTTCTTTCGCTTTTACAATAAACAATTATTACATGGGTATCTTGGCATCCCTAAATTTTGCATATTATTCGCTATTGTAATGTTTGATCTCTCCTCTTTTAGGTTCATTGGAAATATATACTACAATAAGATTTAAAAAATGAATGCGCAAGTGGCTCTGCATTTGATTAGAGTATTGGAAAAAACGGTTTCGCCAGGTGAGTGATTAATAGTATAGTTGAAATAAAAGAATAGCACTCAAATTCATAAAAAATAAAGAATTAAATTGCTTTATAAATCGAAAATTTTTATGAAAACGTCACTTTATAAAGCTCTTTAAACCTATTATTTTATGAATAAGGCCATAATAAGTATTTGGTGCTCAGTTAGCCGAGCAAAAGTTAATTTACTGTGTTTAATTTTTTTTATGTTGTTTGCCATACTAGACATCCTTTGATACAATTAGATTAAAAAACTGAATTAGGGAAAACAATTTCTTTACTGGATTTATTGAGCTTGAGGCCGTTTTTACTAAAAAAAACTATTCTGGAAAAGCAACAATTATTTTGAAAAAATGGTAGAAGTGATAGCTATTTCGGAAATCACCACATTTCCTCATCAGAGTTCTTTCAGTGGGATTCGATTCAACGATCCCAGCTGACTCAGCCAGTTGTCTACGCACCGTGCTAAGTTCGCCTTGTAAATTCTTTTTGCTTTTTTCGACTTTTTCATTTGTGAATCCATCTACAATCAAGCGCAGCTATTTCAGTGCTATTTAAGCTTGATCATGTGGTTGTTGGTTTTGTTAGTTTTTCTTAAGAATTATATTTTTAGAATGTTTTAACCTTAAGGTGTGCTCGTCCTTAAGTTATTTGTTTTTGTTATTTTTTTTTGGCCTTATAACAATTATATTCAACAATTTATATTGAGCTCGAGGCCGTTTTTTAAATGAAAATTTATTGTGGAAAAGCAACAATAATTTGAAAAAATGGTAGAAGTGATAGCTATTTCGGAAATCACCATATTTCCTCATCAGACTTCTTTCAGTGGGATTCGATCCATGCTAAGTTCACCTTGTAAATTCTTGTTGTTTTTTTCACTTTTTCATTTGTGAAGTCAACTACAATCAAGCGCAGCTATTCCAGTGCTATTTAAACTTGATCATGTGGTTGTTGGTTTTGTTAGTTTTTCTTAATATATATATTTTTAGAATGTTTAATTTTTAGGTGTGCTCGTCCTTAAGTCATTTGTTTTTGTTATTTTATAGCCGCAGGCTCAATAAAAGTTGTTGAATATATATGTTATAAGGCTACAAAATAACAATGGCAATGGGCATTTGGTGCGAATCGTATCCCAATAGTGTGAATGCAGAAATATTTTGCAGCTTTAGGTAAAAATGAATTTTTCCGCTGAAAAATAATTATTGCGTTTTATTTCTATCACTTAAGAATAATGATTATTCAAAAAACTAGAAAGCCAAACTGGCGTGTTTTTCAAAGTATTATTATCAGCGTTTGTATGGCCTTTAAAGATTTATGAATCATCGAAAATGTAATAAAAATCAAATCGAAAAAAATAATCATACAAATATCATTATTTTTGGTCGAAAAAAACTAAATTAAAAAATTACTGATGGCTGAGTGGATGGAGGTGCGTGCTATCCCTCCGAAGACCTGGGTTCGACCCCGGTCCGAGCAACATGTAAAATAGAAAACGATTTGATTCCTTTTTTTGGGCCAAGGGTCAAAGTTAATTTGTTTATTTGAATTTGAAGCTTTTCTTTTTTCTCCTAAGCTTAAGCGATTTTGGCCGAGTCCAAAACAGCACGCTAGTCATTTCTGTTCTGTGCTAACTGACGCCAATTGGAGATGCCAAGTGATGCCAAGTCCTTCTCCACATGGTCTTTCCAACGCAGAGGAGGCCTTCCTCTGTTACCAGCATCGCGGACCGCGTTGAATATTTTCAAAGCAGGAGCGTTTCTGTCCATTCGAACGACATTGCCAAGCTAGCGGAGCCGCTGAATTTTAATTCGCTGCACTATGTCTATATCGTTGTAAAGTTCATACAGCTCATAGTNGCTTCCGCGCCATACACCAGCACAGGCATGATGAGTGACTTATAGAGTGTGATCTTTGTACGACGAGAGAGGACTTTACTTCTCAATTGGCTACTCAGTCCAAAGTAGCATTTGTTGGCAAGAGTGATTCTCCGTTGGATTTTAAGGCTGACATTATTATTGGTGTTAATACTGGTTCCCAAATAAATGAAGTCGTCTACTTTTGCAAACTTGTAACTGTCAACAGTGACGTGGGTGCCTAGACGCGTATGCTCTGACTGTTCGTGTGATGACAGGAGATACTTCGTTTTGTCCTCGTTCACCACCAAACCCATTCGCTTTGCTTCTGTATCCAATCCCGAGAAGGCAGAACAGACGTAGCCCTTGTTTTTACCGATGATATCGATATCGTCGGCATACGCTAGCAATTGTACGCTCTTGTAAAGTATTGTGCATGAGCGGTTCAGTTCTGCGGCTCTTATTATCTTCCCCAACATTTCCAGCGATAACTTAAATTTGTGACACACAATGGCTAGAGGCGTCGCCTGAATGCGTTCTTTCATTTATTTATGTATGTGCCAGTTTTACCGTTATCTATTTTTTATCTACTCGTTTATTCTATGGGGTATTCATGCTTTATTCAAATTTAAAAAATTAAATTACTATACCGTTTTAAAAATCTTAAAATTCACTGCGGGAAATTTTTTTATTCTCTTTTTATCTTCGTCTTCTCGTTTTTGCCTTTATATGTTTTGAAAAAAGGTTTTGAACGAACCGTTATATCACATTCCTAGGCAAGTTTTGAAAGAATATTTTCGATACTAAATTTTATTAAAACAAAATGTTGAAATCAGCTTCATATAGAAACAGTGTCATCGTTAATTAAGAAAGAAATGTTCTTAAATATCATAATTTTACGAAACTCACATATTGACTAGATTTGACTATTTATTATATTATATTTTAATTTGAATTATTTGTTTATAAAAATATAGTTTATTCCTTAACAAACACTAAATGAAAATAAGTTTAATCTTTGAACAACATTAAAAAAAAAAATCGACAAACTTTCGTAAAAATTTAGAACTTTCTATTTCAATTTTATCTCTTAATATTTTGCAGTTTGTTTAGCTCATTCAATTTTAGTCTAATAAAGTGCAAATTTAAAGTAGCTGTGATTTACAGTTGATGTATGGCATATTCTTGCCGATGTCGGTAATTTTCTTCTATATTATCTAAGTATGTTCGACGATTCTTGTAATGAAGAAAATGAGCAACGCCTTCATCAAAAAAAAAAAAATATATATATTAAAAATCAACGATAAGTCGCAGCTATGTATTTTAAACTTGCGCTTTATTTGAATTGATCGGGCACAAAACTGCATACTCAAAATATGTATTGCTAAGAAATCTAATTAAAAAGCTTTACGAAAGTTTGTGGATTTTGTTAATGTTGCGCAAAGATTAAACCTTGGATTTGTACGTGTTTTGTTAAAGTGTAAACTGGATTTTTATAAACAAATAATTAAAATTATATAATTTTAAGATAAATGGCCAATCTAGTTAACATGTATAAAGTTTTCATAAGCACTTGAAATGTCAAGTTTTAGTACTGAATTCAAAGAAGATGTCTCTTTTATCCATTCATAATAACTTAAAAAAAATGTGTTTGTTAAGAAGTGTATTTTAAAATATCTGCCTTGACATTTATGTTAAAAGTGTAAAATATGTAAATGTACCTACATAAACTTTCCCGTGAATACCATCAAATCATTGGTCTTGAAGGGAATCTATGTATGCATGCATGCATATGAGCAAATTAAGAAGTCGATACAATTTACAGTCGAAAAGGACAGTTTTTGTATAGATTTCGTACTGAAGGAACGATTTTATTTCCCAACACTGTGGGGAGCTAAGCAAAATTGCCTAGTGTATTTCGCAAATATTCAAATACATAATCCACCAACCGATAATTTTATATATTCATTAAAAGATAATTTGTCATCAGTCTGAAATAAAAAAATTATACATCGGAAGGGTAAAATAGTATTGTGTTATTAATTCAAAAATAAAAAGTTTCATTTCACTGACGAAGGGGGAATCTATCCCCCCAAATTCCTATAATTTAAGTACATTCTGGACCACTCTGGTAAAATTTTCGGGCGTTGTTCCTGTCGGGTAGCATTTTAAGCTCTTCGCACTCACGTATTTCGGCCTCTCTCTTCTTATTGCGGCAAATACGTCTCGCTTCCTTCTTCAGTTCCCTATAAGGGNTCCCTATAACGGTCCCACATGGCTCGCGTTGCGCCCGATCGCAGCGTGGCCCTGTAGGCGGCATCTTTTTTCTCTGCGGCTTCTTGACATTCCTCATCGTACCAGTTGTTCTTTCGGGCTCGCTGAAATCCAACTACTTCTTCGGCGGCGGTACTCAATGATCGGGAAATGTGGTTCTACTGCTCGCTTATGTCGGATTGTTGGCGAGTGCTCTCAGAGAGCAGCTGTGTGAGTCGAGTGGCGAATAAATTGGCCGCCTGTTGTGATTGCAGCTTTTCGACGTTAAACTTTCCTTGCATTGTTGGGCGCACATTTTTTGCTGCACAGAGGCGGGTGCGTATCTTGGCTACAACAAGACAGTGGTCCGAGTCGATGTTTGGCCCTCGGAGTGTTCGCACGTCTAAAACGCTGGAAGCATGCCTTCCGTCCATCACAACGTGTTCAATTTGGTTTCTCGTTTTTTGATCTGGAGACAACCCTGTAGCTTGGTGATTGCTCTTATGCTGGAACCTAGTACTACATATTACCATGTTTCGGGCCCCGGCGAAGTCGATCAGCCTCAGTCTGTTATCGAACGTTTCGTGGAGGCGTGGCGCCGACAGTGACGCCAAAGATTCCTTCCTTGCCCACCTGGGCATTAAAATCGCCGAGCACGATCTTAACATCGTGTCGCGGCCAGCGCTCATATGTATGCTGTAGAATCTCGCTTTGATGCGGATTGTGGCTAGACGTTCGTCCACCGGGGTGAACGCCAGTACTTGGCAAGGCTTCACACTTACTTTTCCTTGCCCCGTCCTTCGTATTTCTTGGATGGCGGTGATGTCAGCCTTTGTCTTCCCGAGGACATCAACCAGCCGGGTAGAGGCACCTTTCCCATTAACGGTCCGGATATTCCAGGTGCATACCCTTTGCCGTGGTCGTCATAAAAAAAGGGGGTCTCATCCGAGGCTGTTTGTTCTTTTTCATTGGGTGGGGTTTTAACGTGGAGGGACCCAAACCCAGGACACGCGAAGTTTTACGCCTTCTCACTTTAGCTCGCTCCCAAACGGGTGTTTGGTTGCTACCCAAGGGATACGTGGGTATAAATATCCGGACGTTGTGAGCTGCAATTTGAACCGTACGCACAACAATCGCTTCTGGCCGCTACCAGGTGAATGGCAGTCAAAAGTTTTCCACTTCTCCGCATGGAACCATCGATTTATATCTTATAAAAAAACTAAGAATAACTGTTATTTTTTATCGAAAAAATAAAGATCTTAATATAACGATTGAAGATGATCGAAAAAATAAAAATTATTTAATAACGATTAAAAATGATCGAAAAAGTAAAAATCATAAATAACGATAAAAAATGATCTAAAAAATAAAAATCACAAAACGATGAATTTATGATTTATATTATAACAATTATATTCAACAATTTTATTGAGCGGTGCAAAACAAGCTACTCTTCGACTAGCTGAGAATTAGACAGCAAAAGGGAAAAATGATTCGAAAACTATGATTTCTATAGATTTACGAGCTATCCGATGGTACTATGCGTTTTCCAAAATTTTCTCATTTTCATCGTGAAAATTCTGAAAGAAATTTTATTTGTAATTTTTCTCAATTATGGTAATTTTTCATAATCTTTTTAGTTATCTCAATCGAAAGATCAAGTCTTTTTACATATAAATCATTAATAAAAAAAGGGACTTTTTTATTTTTCGTTGTAAAGCCTTTTAGAGCGCGATAATCTGCTAACCGTGCGGGACATAATAATATTGTTGTAAATTTGCAACTACTTGATGTTTAAATCTGAAACTTTCGCAAAAACATCCTTAAAGCATAAACAGACGGCAGCGTTGATCCGGATCAACTCGGGAATTAACCGCTGCCGTCTGTTTAAGCTTTTAGATAGTCATCTACAATACTGTTTTAAGACAAAAAAAAATTTCAAATTTTATAACAACTTTTGCATTTGAAAAAAAACAGCCTCTCAATTCTCATAAAAAAGTTTAAAAATCTGTAGTTTTGTTTGTACTCAGTACTTATAAGTACTATTAATTTTAAATTCTTTGGAATAGTTTGTGGTTTGTTGTGTGAAAATTTCAAATCGCTCGATACACAAGCGACTGAGATATAGCGAATTTAAATGACAATTTTGTTAAAATTTGCTATCACAGATTGATGTTTTAATTCGTGCAAGCAAGCGGAGCCGAAATGACGCGACGAAACGTCGCACCTTGTTTAGCGCGTTCTAAAACGCTTTATAACCCGAAAAAAAAAGTAATTTTTTATTAATGATTTCAATGTAAAAAGACCTTATCTTCCGATTGAGATAACTAAAAACAATATGAAAAATTGCCATAATTGAGAAAAATTACAAATAAATTTTCGTTCAGAATTTTCACCATGAAAATGGGAAAATTTTGGAAAACGCATAGTACCATCGGATAGCCCGTACAAAAATCTATAGAAATCATAGTTGTCGAATTATTTTTCCCATTTTCTGTCTAATTCCCAGGTAGTCGAAAATAGCTTGTTTTGCACCGCTCGGTGACAGGTAATAAGGTCAATGGAAATAAGGTCAATTGACTTTATTTCCCACCCTGGTGCGAAATAAAGTCAATTGACATTATTACCTTTTCAAAAGCGAAATAAAGTCAACAAAAATTTGGAAATAAAGTCATTGACGCTATTT
>NW_016157314.1:101452-105060 GCF_001687245.7 Rhagoletis zephyria | reverse complement strand
TATTTCAACGTATACAAAAAATTAATCTACCTGCGCTACAGCACGTCGGGAGACGGGGAGGGGGGGCCGGGGGGCCCGCGGCGTAGCGTGACGCGGTGTGCGCGCCGGTCGCGCGGGGTACGCGGGGCGCGAGCGCGACGCGCGCGGTGTAGCGCGCTGACGCGGCCCGCCGCGAAGCTAAGCAAATTTAATGTTTGAAAGAGAAATAATGTCAATTGATTTTATTTCGTTTTTAAAAAGGTAATAATGTCAATTGACTTTATTTCGCACCAGGGTGGGAAATAAAGTCAATTGACCTTATTTCCGTTGATCTTATTACCTGTCACCGCACCGCTCAGCGCGCTTGGGACATTTGACGTGAATCGCCGCATATCCTAGCTTTAAATGCAGTGGTGGTAGGACAACATGTTCAGCTTTAACCAATGGGATGTTTAAAACGTTTTCCGGCCTATTAAATGCGGCTCACGCAATGTCCATACTTTGCGATCATAGAAAACGTCAAATTAAAGAAAAAAAACTGTCAAGGAAAAATTTTTGAGTTGTATAGCCAAAAAAAATATTTTGAAAAAAAAAAATGCTTACATATAAAGTTTAATAACTCAGTAAACGTTCGTACGATTTACAATCAATTTAGAACTTGTATGGTTATCTTATAAAATAGTGCGTAAAGACCTCACCAAAATTTAAAAAAATGCGAAAAAAGGAAATGTGTTTGCTGGGTAAATACACACAGATTTCTTAAGGTTTCTTTATTCACATATATATCGTTCGAAAGGCCAGAGTTTCGTCTTTTTGAACCCGGCCCGGTCGAAACTCGGTTCATAATGAACTAAATTACAGGCTTATAAGTGCGCAAAAGTACGAAAAACCAGTTTTTTTAACGGTAAACAAAGATTTTGGGGGTGTTTGGCGAATTCCATATTTCGTTTCTTGTTTTACTCGAAACGACCTACCAGAAAATATATATGGACGATGTGGTATATTGTCAAACGAAAAACGTGTTATCTTCTTTAAGTCCAATCCGGAAAGAAAGAAATATAAAATTTTTATTTGTCTTAATGAGAATGATTACAATGCAATAGAATAATGAATGAATACACAAAGCAAAATGTCAAAACCAATAGTGCGCAAGGTTGTATCAGGAATTAAAAAGTTTAAAAGTTTGAGGTGTTGCCACAGTACCCTCCTCCTAGAGAAACGTAGATGGTGCTATAAAAGCTGGCTTCAGACGATCGATGGAAACTTTTACTTTCTTCGAATTAACATCAACTTCAAAATATGAACGGTTGAAAACTTTGTATGGACCCTTATACGGTGCTGATAATGACGGCTTAACAGAGTCGTCGCGAATGAAGACATGGTCGCATGAGTTGAGATTGCTGTGGACGAACGTGTTTTGATTTGTATGCCAACTAGTGTTGACAGGTCTCAATTTTCGCATGATATGGCGTACTTCCTGTACCGCTTCTGTATCGTTCGACATTCTAGGTTGCTCGATAAAAAGGTCTGAAGGTAATCGCAGTGACGTTCCATATACTAATTCTGCCGGTGTACAGCCGATGTCGTCTTTGTATGCTGAACGGAGGCCAAGCAGAATGAGAGGCAAATAGGTCGTCCACTGCTCTACATTATGGCATAGAATAGCAGACTTAAGCGTTCGATGCCATCTTTCTATTAGCCCATTACATTGCGGATGATACGGAGTCGTTCTCAAGTGCGATACGCCAAGGCACTTGAGTAATTGCTGGAACCAGCGCTCTCGAACTGACGACCAAGATTTGACGTTATGTCGATGGGTTCCCCGAAATGTGTTATCCAGCCACTTAGCAAGGCCTTGGCTACAACTGGGGCAGTCATATTAGGAATAGGTATTGCATCTGGCCGCCGCGTAAATCGATCCGTCACAGTTAGACAATATCGATTACCCTCCGACAACGGAAACGGACCAGCTATGTCGATGTGCAGGTGCCCAAACCGTTGGCAGGGACACGCCCTACGCTGTAGCAAGCTTTTGTTGTGCCGGATGACTTTGCTGCGTTGGCATTGAATGCAACTTCTCGCAAAAAACCTGCTGTCACGTGCAATACCTGGCCATACAAACCGGTAAGTCATCATCTTAGCAGTTGCGCGCATGCCAGGATGCGACAGAGCTTGGAGGAAAGTTTGTCGAAACTTCGATGTAACGAAGGGACGGATGCGACCTGTTGATACGCATTCCCACGACAGCCGGTTCTACGTACCGGAATGACTGGGGTTTTACCCGACCAAGGGCTGTTGTTTCGGCGATCTAACCCCGTTTAGGTCGGCGAAGTATCTCANCTACGTTTTCTTCTATTCAGGGCTGGTATCGAGTCAAACCCAGGGCCAGAAACCTACACCTGCTGTGTATGCCAGAGACGACTACACCATAACTCCAGCTCAGTCAAGTGCAATGCTTGCGAGGGGTGGAGTCACCTCAGAGTCTGCTCAGGACTACGGACACATCGGCAGTGGACCTCATCGTATGTGGCCCCTGCTACTCAAACAGAGCAGCCTCCACGGCTAACCCCAGTCCACCTGAGCATTCCCACACAAACACCACAGCACAACAACATAACAACACAATAGACCACACCACTACCGCGACAGACCACAGAACACACACAACCGCACACATTAGTCAAGGGCAACACCTGCCTTGGCTGGTGCCACTTTAGGGCATGTTCAGGTCTGCGCACCACGCGAGATTGGAGGAGGAACTTCGAGGGCCCGTGTTTTAGAAAAGTTGATATATGTTCGGTGCTCCGCGGAAGCAAAGTCGGTTGGTTTATCGATCGAGATGACTATGGGCAGGAGGTCTGATGCCAAAGTCAGCATAGGTCGCCATGATATGCTGTTTATCAGACCAGCGCTGACTATTGTTATGTCTGGCGAGCTGCAACAGCTGCCCATAATCCTGGTGGGTGCGTCGTCGTTCATTGGGCAGAATGTCGAATCGTCTATCTGCTGAGTCAAGTCAGTTCCCCTACGATCGTTTGACAGGCTTGAGTGCCAAAGATCGTGGTGCGCATTAAAGTCGCCTACTACCATACGGTTTTCACCTCTGAGGAGCGCACCTATGTCAGGGTGATATCCTGCCGGGCAGCAGGTGAAAGGGTGTATATAAACGTTAAATATTTCGAGCTCAACATCGCCTGACCGGATAGCAATGCCCTGACATTCTAGGGTGGTATCCCTGCGGTCGATGTCTGCTTCGATAAGACGATACTGCACGGTGTGGTGCGTAATGAACGCTAAGCCTCCACCATTATCCCGCTCGCGATCTCGACGGTGCACGTGGTACCCGGCATAATTCAACAGTGTTGAATTGCTGTGCAACTTCGTCTCTTGGACCGCAGCTATCAGTATACCATGCCTTCCCATAAAGACGGTTATCTCCTCGATCTTGCTCTGAAGCCCGTTGCAGTTGAATTGAAGGAGCTTCATGTGGTTCGGGAGACGTGTAGTAATGCGGGGTGTAAGTGATGTGTGTGGCCGTGACGCCATTGGCTGTGTGCGCTGCTGAGGTGGTTGCCGCCCTGTGGTGGTGGTGGGTGGCGTCGCGGTTGAAGTTTGCGACCGTGCTGCGC
>NW_016157314.1:83299-98580 GCF_001687245.7 Rhagoletis zephyria | reverse complement strand
GGGGTTCCACAGGGTGGTGTCCTTTCCCCACTACTGTTTAACTTTTACATTTCAAAGCTCCTTCAACCACCAGAGGGAGTCTCGATTGTCTCTTACGCCGACGATTGCTCGATCATGGCGACTGGGAATGGAATTGATGACCTGTGTTCGAAAGTAAACGGATATCTCTCTGAACTTTCTCGTTTCTTCACTGCAAAGTGTCTAGCCCTCTCCCCTACGAAATCCTCTGCGACCCTGTTCACAACCTGGACGAAGGAGGTCAGGCTACCGCTAGGAATTCACGTCGATGACACACCAATTCCGACGGTGAATAATCCTAAAATACTCGGAGTAACATAACCGCTGTTGTCAATAAAGTACAGAGCCGCAACAAGGTCCTCAAGTCGCTAGCCGGCAGTACTTGGGGCAAAGACAAAGAAACGTTCCTGGCAACATACAAGGCAATAGGCCGGCCGGTTTTAAACTACGCAGCACCAGTGTGGTCGCCGTGGAGTAGTAGGACGCAGTGGACGAAGCCACAGACGGTACAAAATACAGCACTTAGGACAGCGACCGGATGCCTCCTGATGTCACCAGAACACCACCTCCACGATGAGGCGAAAATGCTCCCTATTAGGGAGCACAACACGAAGCTCTGCAAGCAGTTTCTTGTTGGGAGCCACAGATGTGGCCACCCAAATAGACAGCTGCTTGCAGAGGAGCCCTCGCCGAGGCACGTCAGGAGGCATCTATTTGAACTGACGGACAAAGTCCAGAGGTTCATTAAGCAGCCTCTCGGCCCGTCAGCTCACAGACAGGCCCTAACGGCATTCACAGGGACGCAGTCTCGAGTTATGTAGACTCAAGACCTGTGAATGCCGTTCTAGGCACACAAACACCGGACATTGACTTGACGGAGCTCCATCTGCCTCGGGAGACCAGAACAACAATAGCCCAACTTCGCTCTGGCTACTGCAGTAGGCTAAATTCCTACCTGAGTAGGCTAACAGGTCTATTCTGCGCTGGTAATAAAAAGTTTGTAACCGGTAAATAAAGTTCTTGTCAATTTTTAAACCCTTTTCGCATTCTGTGTACTCTTGTAACCGGTAAATTTTGTTGCCATCTCATAAGCTGGTAAAAAATTTTCGCCCCGCGAAATATGCAATGCCGGGATTTGCACAATTCTTCATAGCTGAATTGCTGAATATTTTAACTGCATTACCAACGTACCTAGAATCGCGGTGACAAGAACTGGTAACATTTTTTGGTAATACAATTTTCCGGTTACAAAATCTTCCGTAACGTGTAGAATAGATCTGTAAATGCGGATGTGCCGAACGAATGTCCGGCATGCCCGGAAAACCCCACAACCCTAACGGCGTCGTCCCTGTGGAGCGACCCCATAGAGGCTGCACGCTTCTTGGGGCTGCCGTTAGTGGTACTCGACGACAACGACTGAGATATCAGCCGATCTGGGCGGGGTTGTTGTAGCCGCTACAACAACAACAACAAGAACCTGTTGATACGCCACAAACAACCTTTTTCGAGCTGGAAGCTAATACCAAATGTTTGAGTTTTAGCGAGTGTCGAGCGCTACCGTTTAAGTACGCCTGTAACTCCTCGTCGTTCTCCTGATCATCAGCGAGGATATCATAATTAATAGAGGCAGCCGTAATTGACTGAATTCGTGACAATAGATCAGCGGTTACATTATCTTTACCTTTAACATGCCGGATATCAGTTGTGATTTGCGATATGAAATCCAGCTGCCTAACCTGAAGATCCGAAGCTTTGTGCAGCTGCTGCCGAAATGCGAATACTAACGGCATATGATCTGTGTAAACGTGGCAGGTACGTCGTTCCAGCATGTAGCGAAAATGGCGCATGGCGAAATAAAGCGCGGTCAACTCACGATCGTACGTGCTATATCGCGTCTCAGCTGGCGTAAACTTCCGCGAAAAGAATCCCAGAGGTTGAAGTTTCCCACTAACTATCTGGTTTAAGACTGCTCCAGATGAGAAATCGGAAGCATCTACCCACAAGGATAGCTCTGCCTCAGGTAATGGATGAGCTAACATAGCACAGTTTGCGAGCTGAGCTTCTGAAGCCTCAAAATGACATTTAGCAGTTTCGGTCCAGCAGAGGGTTGTGTTATCGTTTCTGTTGTTACCCGGTACCATCGCAAAGAGTGGACCTTGTGACTCCAAGCCATTCGGAAGGATTCTCCGATAAAAATTAAGCATGGCTAAGAAACGCTTGAGCTCTTTCGCAACTTTGGGAAGTTTAATGCTCAACAACGCTTCAACACGGCTGGGCAGTGGGCGAATGCCATCTTTGGTCATAGAGTGGCCCAAGAACTCTAGGTTAGGAACTCCAAATTGAGATATGGCGACATTAATTGTTAAGTTGTAGTCTCTTAGACGTTTAAATACTGCACGAACATGTTGCTTGTGCTCCTCAATCGACTTCGATGCAATACAAACATCGTCTAAATAGGCAAATGTAAAATCTAAACCTCGAAGCATCTCATTTATTAGACGCTGAAATGTTTGAGCGGCGTTCCTTAACCCAAACGTCATATGGGTGAATTCAAACAGCCCAAATGGCGTCGTTATCGCGGTTTTACAGATGCCGTCTGGGTGTATTGGTACCTGATGGAATGCCTTTTGCAAGTCGATTTTGTAAAATACAACCTTACCTGCCAAATTCGTTGAAAAATCTTGAAGAAATGGTATCGGGTAGCGGTCCGGGATCGTGATAGCGTTTAATGCCCTGTAGTCGCCACAAGGCCTCCAAGACCCATCAGTCTTACGCACTAAATGCAGGGGGCTGGCCCAGCTGCTGTTCGAAGGACGACAAATACCAAGCTTGACTAGAAGTTCAAATTCTGCACGTGCAGCTGCGAGCTTCTCCGGAGATAGGCATCGTGGGCGTGCGCAGACCGGCTGACCAGTGGTGGATATATGATGAACTACTGAAGCGTTTGTTCGTATTCCCGGTCGTGATGGACAGGTGATTTCCGAAAACTCTTTTAAAATATCAGATAATTTTTGGGTGGTATTGATTGTGGAAATGCTCGTGAAATTATGTTGCGTAACTGAACACGGTGTTTTTACCAAATTAGTGCGATCCACAGGGCGCTGCCCTTGCAAGTCGACCATCAAACCATGATGACCAAGGAAATCAGCGCCAAGTATGCCTTGCGAGACGTCGGCGATAATGAAATTCCAGAGGAATTCACGGCGTAAGTTTAAGTTGAGTTTAAGCATGACTTCCCCATACGATTGAACGGTGGAACCATTTGCGGCAAACAATGATATAGAAGATGGGCGAGCTCGAGCTAATTTCGTTGATTTGGGTATGACTGAGATGTGTGCCCCGGAGTCAACTAAAAAACTCATTCTAGCTGATGTGTCATAAATGCAAAGACGATGACTTTTTTTATATCAGAGTGTTTACCAAGCTCTGATATTGAATTAGCGGAGCTGGCCTATTGACGATTGTTTGATGTTTCTGGTGGTGTGAATGTGCACGGCTGGTGACATTTCGTGGCTTTTGAACCGAACTTGGCTTGATACCAACAAAAAGAATGTGCATTTTGAACAACCTGCCGGCCGGGCGATGCAGATCTGCTACGCTGCCTTCACCTAGCGTTGCTACTGCTCACTAACTGTCCCACCCGTTTCGAAAGAGCGGCAATTTCGGCTCGTAGACTTGCTATCTCACCCGGAGATTGTATTTCCGTACTAACCTCGCAAATTTGTCCACCGTCCTTCAGCGATAAACATTCCGTGATGGAGTCTGCAATCTTAATTTTGTCACTGATCGGAACGTTTGTAGCAATAATAGCTGCTTGTGCGTACGGTGGCAAACGACTCGCCCAGAGATCATGTAGGATACTCTCGCTGAGAGCGGGGCCAGCAGTGCGACGCATTTCGTTATACAAATCACTGGGCCTCCGATCTCCCAGAGGAAGTTCTTTCAAAACGCGTTGAAGGCGACGTTGCTGACTCTCCGCGAAATTCTCAATAAGTTTTCGGCGAATATAATTGAACTTGTCTGCAACAGGTGCCCCTTCAATAATCGTACGCATCTCTATTAATTTTGCTGGTGGAACACTTGCTAGGACTATGTTAAATTTCGCGGAGTCAGAGAAAACGCGCGAAGCCTCAAACCAAAAGTCCAGAGAATAAAAATAAGCCTCAATATTATCCTCCGATATCGTGGGCAGAGGAAGCCGAGGCAGAACATTATGCGGAATTAATTCTGCAAAAAAGAAATATTTAATCAGATTTAGCAAAACTTGCCGGGGTCACCAATTATGGACGATGTGGTATATTGTCAAACGAAAAACGTGTTATCTTCTTGAAGTCCAATCCGCAAAGAAAGAAATATCAAATTTTTATTTGTCTTAATGAGAATGATTACAATGCAATAATATAATGAATGAATACACAAAGCAAAATGTCAAAACCAATAGTGCGCAAGGTTGTATCAGGAATTAAAAAGTTTAGAAGTTTGGGGTGTTGCCACATATACATATCTTCCTAGGTATTTTTTTTTTTCACAGTGTAACTGATAAAGGATCGTAGCGAAAATCTATTGCTTTGCATGCATTTGACAAGTCGTAGATCGTACATATACATTTTCTGTCCTTTTTATGGGTTGGGAATCTAAAGATGCCCTTCAACGTATGCTATTTTAGACATTATCTAGTATGTAACAATTTTACTGGAATTTTTATTAGCTAAACTTGCAAGAAAATAGCAAAGTAGTGGAAATTGAGAGGGCGAAAATGACAGCTAAATTTGCAAGTTTTACTGGATTGCTACTGGATAAATTTTTAAAAGTAACTATTTGCTAGTAAGAAATACAGCTGATGGCATAATGCTGGGTGTAATTCACACTAACAAAGGAATTGTTTGTGGGGCTGTTATAGTTCAAATTTTCAAAAAAAGTAAGTGCGCCTGGGCTACACTGGAGAAGTGAAACTTACGTTACATATCTAGTTTACATCTCTGTTTTCAATTTTTATATCTTTGCTTTTATCCTTTTCTTCATCTACATATTCTCCTAGATGATGTGAGGTGCGATGATGTGATAAGATGCCATGTGATATAATGTGCCATGCCAAATGATGTCATATCATGTAATGGTCTGCCATATGATGTCACAGCATGTGTATCGATAACAAAATCGATAGTAACATCGGTAAAAATATCGATAACAAAACAGATAAAGTTATCGATAACAAATTCGAAAAAAATTTAGATAGAAAAATTTACAACAATATCGATAATCAAATCGATAAAAATTACGAAATCAAAATCGGTAAAAATCTTAAACAAAATATATATAGATATCGATAACAAAATATAGTAAAATATCATTAATAATCGATAAAAATGTCGATACCCAAATCGGTAAAAAAATATCGATAACAAAACCGATAACAATATCCATAAAAATACCGATATCAAAATCGATCAAAAAATCTTATTAAAAGTTCGATATCAAAATCGATAGAATTATCGATTGCGATATCGATAAAAATATCGATAGCAAAATCGATAAAAATATAAAATTTTGCGAATATTTTATATCAATCGATATTTATGCAGTTCATACACCTCTCAAATACTTAAATTGTTCAAATCATTTTTGGGATGTATTTATTCGTAATCAAAATTTAGTTGGTTTTTAAAGTTGATATACGGCGGCAGATTTTGGTCAAAAGGGCTTGAGACGGAAGAGCAGGACCCCCTGAATAGAACCGCGCTTTAAAAAATTATCCTCGTCAGTCCAACTACCGCTACGCCATCCACAGTATTTTTTCGCAGGGTTGACTCCAAAAGTTACAAAAGAGTGCATATTTCAAACCAGATTTATTAATAAATTAGTGCTCAGAAATTTGATATCTTTGTTTTAAATTAAAGTTTATTCCTCTGACTACACGTGTATAAATATAGAGAAAACTCACTTTATTCTCGTTTTAACAACGTTTTTTACTTTGCTACATAATAGAGGGCTGCATGAATTTTAAAAAGTGCTTATGAATTATTCATATACAAAATGAACGAATGATTTTGATATCAAATTTTTTTGAATTTGAGTGAATACCAGTTCTGATATTTGTGTCAACACAACAATATTCAAACAAAGTGAGAGTAAATTGAATTGAAATAAATGAATGAATATCCAAACATATTTTTTTCTATGTACATTAGACTGCATCACCAAAAAAAGTTGCGGTTTTCCGCCGGGATTACAAAATTTATTACATTTTAGGACGTCCACCAAAATATTTCGGAAAAATATATGTAGATTTGAGTGAGCTGGACCGTTTTGAAATGGAGTTTTTTATGAATAAAAATAGTTTCTTAAAGAACTTTTTGAAAAATGTCCCCTCAGATGACAAAACAGATTAACCTTAAAAAATCTGCGTAAAAATATTTAAAAATCTCAACGGAATCGTAAGAATGAGATTTTTGATGCTGTTTTTTTTTACGTTTTTCAAAGATTGATTTACGAAAAACTTGAATAACTGGGCCAAAACTATTCTGATTTAGACTTATGGGATCTCAGTAGAAACTATTTTCACACTGTTTTTATTTCTGTCAAAAAATGTCATTCGTGTCCCAATTTTTTTTTTTTTTCAAATACCAACATCTTAATTCAACTTTGAACGACGTTCGTTCATCCTACCTTTATCTTTCATCCTTTGAATGAGTTTGTTAGCAAAGAAATAAAAAGTGTGAGAAAATACCTTTCCAATGATACCTCACAAGTCTAAATCGGAAGAGTTTAGGTTCAGTTATTAAAGTTTTTCTTATACCGATCTTAGAAAAATGTTAAAAAACAGCATCAAAAATCTCATTACGATTCCGTTAATTTTTTTTTTGATTTTTTTTAATGTTTTTGCAAATTTTTTAAGCTTAAACAGTTTGTCATTTGAGGGTATTTTTGCAAAAAAAAAAACTTTAAAAAACTATTTTTATTCATAAAAAACTCCATTTTTAGAGGTATTTTCAAATCGGTCCAGCTCACGTAAATCTTAATATTTTTCCTAAACATTTTGGTGGACGTCTTAAAATATAATAGATTTTTTAATTGCAATGGAAAAATGGTACCGATTTTTTTTTGTATGGGGAGTGATGCAGTCTAATGTACATACATAGTATGTACGAAGACACATATGTATGTATGTAGTATGTATTGCAGAGATTGGCAAACGATGCTATTTTTGTGACTTTACTTTCACATTAAAAACGGGGGATGCACGAACACCAGCGCATAGCGTGCAGTCAGTGTGGCCACTATTGGTCTTTTCCGACCAAATTTGGTCGCTTCTTTTTCATTTGGTAGGTTGGTCGGCAAAGTAGGATTTTGGTCGGATAGTTAAATTAAGTTTTAAAATTCTTAATTATAAAAATATATATTTCAAACGTCGTTTTAATAAATATTTGCCAATTGTACCTTTTAAACATTTGCCAATCCTGCCTTTAAAAATAAGAAACCTTTTTGGTTTGGCCACTGATGGAGCCAATGTTACGGCTGGAGACTTGGGCGGGCTGAAAACATTATTGAGTGCTGAAACCGATTTATTTTATATAAAGTGCACATGCCACTCACTTCACCTTTGCTCAAGCTACACTTGTACAAAAATCGCGGAAAAGCATTGAGACACTGTGCCGCAACACATGTAGTTTCTTTTCCCACAGTCCAAAGAGGATAAATGAACTGAAGGAATTTCAGGACTATTGTTCTCNCATGCCACTCACTTCACCTTTGCTTAAGCTACACTTGTAAAAAATCGCCGAAAAGCATTGAGACACTGTGCCGCAACACATATAGTTTCTTTTCCTACAGTCCAAAGAGGATACATGAACTGAAGGAATTTCAGGACTACTGTTCTGTAAAACCCCACAAAATCTTGGGCATATCTCAAACACCATGGCTTTCACTAGGAAGTGTTGTGTTAAGAATAGTTGAGCAATGGGATATTTTGAAACTTTATTTTATTTCCTGCTTTTACGAAGTAAACGGTATGCGATCTGCAGACCTAGCAGAAGGAATGTGTTGCAAACCCAAATGCTATTTTTTATTTTTATCGTATTTTTATCAAAAAAAAATGTTACCAGTTCTTGTCACCGCGATTCTAGGTGCGTTGGTAATGCAGTTAAAATATTCGGCAATTCAGCTATGAAGAATTGTGAATATTTCACGGGGCAATACTTTGTTACCAGCTTAAGAGATGGTAACAAAATTTACCGCTTACAAGAGTATAGAGAATGCGAAAAGGGTTAAAAAATTTACAGGAACTTTATTTACCGGTTACAAATTTTTTATTACCAGCGCAGAATAGACCTGTTAATCTTAAATAAATGTATGCTCTCAGAATGCTTTTTGTAATTGAAATTTATTTGGTAGGTTGTAAACGATTTTGGTCGGATTTGGGAAGAAAATTGGTAGGAGGAAAAAATTGTTAGTGGCAACGCTGCGTGCAGTGCTTGCAAATACAGCCACCGCAAGTGAACGATACTTATAACAGCTCATACTGATACTGACTTCGGCAAACCAGTATTCCAAGTGAACGTGCACGAAACCAGCAACCGCCGTATTTGATTAACTGCCGAAAGCACGATACTGCATTTGGACGGTTGCCGAAAGCATGAGAGCTCATTTGGACGGTTGCCGAAATCATGAGAGCTCATTTGGACGGTTTGTGAAGGCAAGACGCCGCAGTTCATTTGTTGAAGAAGTCGTTTGACTTGTTGCTAAAATTCTTTGATTTGTTGCTGAAGGCATGTTTTTGATGTGTTGCCGAAGTCATGATACTGTATTTCGAAAACAATTCAACGACATTTGCTTGTTTGAAATGAAGCATTGATATGTACATACATGCATACATACATACGTACGCATGCACATTCCTCACAACTAGCCTGCCAACATGCTCTTGGCGCCAGCAGTGAGTAAGGCAATTGAATGGTACACGCGCTATAAATACATACGAGACGATAAATTACCCTTTATTACATTCGTCGTGCTTTCGGCAACAAGTCAAATGGCTTTCAGCAACAAGCAACGAGCATTCGGAATACTGGTTTTCCGAAGTCAATATCAGTATGAGCTGTTATAAGTATCGTTCAATTGTGGTGGCTTTATTTGCAAGACAGCACGCTATGCGCTGGTGTTCAGTCATCCTCTAATTTCTTTTAGGTATCGATACTACTAAGTCAACGCGCTGCTCAGTCATACAAAGCAGCAATATTGTGTGAGGACTAAATGTCCTCAGAGAATTTAGTGGACACAAACTCCCGCACCACCAACCAAACCAGTCACACCACAGCAACACAAGTCAGCGCAACTGGCCACGCAGCAAACCACGGCAACACAAGTCATAGCAACACTCGACATGACAACGCAACATCACACAGCAACATGTAGGTGCGCGACCACGCAACATCAAGCACATAGCCTGTTAAAGGAGTAGCACGACATGAAACCAGTCAGTCAGCACGAGACTGTGGTCGTGAACATACGGCTACTGGCAAGAAGTGGCTTCTTCTGCACTGGCTCGAGCGTCGGGCTTGATTCCACTTCTGCAACAGCTGCTGGTAGGGTGATTTCTTCTGCACCGGCTTGAGCGTCGGGCTGGACGTCACATTTCCAGTGGCAGCGCCACAAGCTACACTCGCTCCCACCACAGCCTCTCGTGGAACCGCGTACGGGCGACATCCGTTCACCCGCAGTCNTTCTGCACCGGCTCGAGCGTCGGGCTTGATTCCACTTCTGCAACAGCTGCTGGTAGGGTGATTTCTTCTGCACCGGCTTGAGCGTCGGGCTGGACGTCACATTTCCAGTGGCAGCGCCACAAGCTACACTCGCTCCCACCACAGCCTCTCGTGGAACCGCGTACGGGCGACATCCGTTCACCCGCAGTCAGCACCGCCGTTAGCAGAGGGACGTCGACAGCGCCTACAAGAGCGCTTCTCACTGCTGTCAGCAGAGCGGCGTCAACAGCGACTCTCCGGCGCGAACAGAGCGCCACTTATCAGCGCCGCCCAACGGCGCGAGTGGAACTATACTCTCCGGCGTCATTAGCGCGGTACTCTCCGGCGCGAATAGAGCGGCGCGAGTAAAACGTTACTCCCGGCGCCACCAAAGTACCACTCATCGGTGCGCCTCACCTGCATTGCTGAGAGCGCTACATCTCGACGCCACTCTCTGGCGTCAGCGGAGCACTACAAACCGGCGCCACCGGAACGCTACTCACCAGCGTTGTTAGAACGCCATTCACCGGCACGACCAGAGCGCAACCCACCTTGCAAGAGGGCTACATACCGACGCGGCCAGAACACCGCGTATAGACGTTAGCAGCGCGCCACTCAGCGGCGTCAGCAGAGCGCTGCCCACCAGTACCAAAGTCACGCCATTACAGCCTAACGGGCTCATAACGGGACAAGGAGCCGTTACCCAGTCACTGCAAGTGACGCTACCGAATGTTTCAAATTGTTATTTGTTATATGTTCTTTTATAGAAATTAAGGAAATTTAATAATAAATTACGATTTACCAGAGCCCCGAAACTACAAATTTATTGTAACGAACCCTGGACACGGCGAGTATACCCCAGCATTTTAGAAGAAGCATCGGGGCAAGCAAAACGCCTCGTTACAATTGGCGCCCGAGCAGGGACCGGAGTAGATCGTACGCGTGCAAAGGAAAAATTATTATATGTTTGATACGAACAAAATGGCGGAAGTAATCAACACAGCATGGCTAGATGATATACCCAAGGAGCAACTAGTATCCATCGCACAGGAATTGAGAATCGAGTGCGTGGGTACCGCCCGAGAAATACGCAAGCGCATAACGGCGCTGGCGGCCAAGGCGCACACTGACGCAGAGATCTATGCCAAATTTCAGGCGATGGGAATCACCAACAGAGACAACGAGGTTGCCTCGGAAGACGAGGAGGAGCAGAAGACGTCAGCACTACCGGTACCGCTACACCAGCACCAGCTGCCATCACATCAGCCACCAATCTACCAGCACCCGCCGACAGCAACCGTCGAGTCGAACGCAGGTACAGCCAACCCCGAAAATCAGGCACCGACCCACACGTTTGCACCTATCATCGACCAGGTAAGGAAGTGGTCAGTAAAATATGACGGTGGACGAGACCCGCTAGCTTTTGTAGAGCGATTGGAGGAGCTGGCCGAGGTGTATGCCTTGAACGTAGACCTCCTCCCAAAAACCATGCCCGAGCTACTGTGCGGCACCGCTCTTCACTGGTACCGCAACAACAACGAACACTGGAGTAGCTGGATAACCTTCAAGCGCGACTTCCTACACTTCTTTCTGCCAACTCGGTATTTCGAACGCCTCGAGGACGATATATGGCAGAGAAGGCAGCAAGATGGGAGAAATATAAGGAGTATGTAATCGCGATACAAAACCTGATGCGACACGTCGGCTATGGCAGCGAGCAGCGATTGGAAAGAATTTTCCGCAACAGCCACCCCGACTACATGTTATATATTCGGCGGCGGGATTTCACCACTCTATCTGAACTACTCACGCTCGCGGAGGAGTACGAGTGTATACACGAAGGCCACAGACGGACGGCGGAAACATCACGACGAGAGGTGGCAAGGCATGTCACCGGCGACAACCCGATGAGGACCACCACGCAACTAGGCGAATCATCTCATCGCACTCCACAGGTGCGGACGACACAACACCACCCGTCAGTTACATCACACCACTCAGCGGCGGACACACAGCGTCATGGCATATCCGGGAACCAGAGCTTCGACCCCAACAACGTATACAGGAGGTGTGGGCAGGAAGGACATTATGTCAGGCGATGCCGCAATGCACGGAAGTTATTCTGTTGGGAGTGCGGTCGAGCCAGTGTCCGCACGATCGAATGCTGTCGCCGGCGTCAGGGAAACGGCGGGGGGCTCCACCAAGAACACGGCGCGGTGAACCCACCGAACCCAGCGCCGAGGCGCCCATAACCATGCGTCAGGATCACGGTCGACTGTACGCCCTGGTCTACAGGGTAGGGAGCTAGTCGAGGCCGTCATCGATACCGGCGCCTCGAAGAGTTTCATATCCACCACTCTAGCGGAATATATGGCAACCGTAGGAAGCGGAGAAAGAATAACGGTAGCCCTCGAGGTACACATGGCCGACGGTACCAGTAGCAAGGTTTTCGAGGCCATGAAGATCGAGGTTCGTCTCGAACAAGCGATGCACCACGCAGTGCTATACATCATGCCAGGCGCAATAGACGACCTCATACTCGGCCTGGACGCGTTGGGAAGCATGGGAGCTGCAGTATCCTGTGGCGGTCAACACGTAGTACTCACCGAACCGACTACACAGCCGGCATCGCCCGTTACCTCACAGACCACGGAGGAGAGCACCGCAACCGCAGTAATACCATCCCGCAGAGGGCGACTAAGAGAAAGCACCGAAGGAAGGGCAGATCCGGGAGCGAGAGGATCAACAGAGTCGACCATCACGACCCCAGTGGACGCGTCGATGAGCATACCCACGCGGGGATGCCCCACGGTAACAATATGGATGAGGCAACACGAATACGCGACTTCCTTGCGGAAGAACTACAGTAGTTTGAGACCATGAGCGGAGTGGCCAACGTGGCGGAGCACAGGATCGTCATGACCGACGACCGGCCCATCAAGCAGCGGTACTTTCTGCGCAACCCAGCGATGCAGGCCATCATCGACGCGGAGATCGACGAGCTTCTCTCCAAGGGGTGCATCGAACCCTCCTGTAGTCCGCATAACGCGCCCATCGTGTTGGCTCGAAAGAAAAATGGTAAGTGGAGGTTATGTGTGGATTATCGGCAACTAAATGCCCGATCAGTACCCGACGCATACCCCTTACCCAGAATACAACAGATACTGGACAAGTTACGTAGGGCTAAATATATCAGCAGCCTAGACCTCAAAAATGGCTACTGGCAGATACCCCTGGAACTGAACAGTCGCCCATACACGGCCTTCTCCGTGCCGGGGCGCGGATTATTTCAATGGCGCGTCATGCCGTTCAGCTTGCACTCCGCGCCAGCAACATTTCAGAGAGCACTCGACCAGGTCATCGGCCCAGAAATGGAACCCCACGCTTTCGCCTACCTAGACGACATCATCGTCATAGGCTCCACCTTCGAGGAGCACGTACAAAACCTACGAGAAGTACTAGCACGACTACAACGCGCGAATCTCCGCATTAACCCCGAGAAGTGCGACTTCTTCAAGAAGGAACTCCGATACTTGGGTCATGTGGTCAGTGAAAAGGGAATCCACACCGATCCCGAGAAGGTAGCCGCGATCCAAGAACTAAAACCACCGTCTAACGTGAAGGAAGTACGCCAGTACCTCGGGATAGCCTCGTGGTACCGTCGCTTCGTGCCCGATTTCGCCACGTTAAGCCAAGCACTCACTGCACTCCTGAAAAAGGGTAAACACTGGAAGTGGGGAGTCGAACAACAAGAGGCCTTCGACACCCTCAAGCGGAAACTCACCGAGGCCCCCGTACTCACGTGTCCGGATTTTAACAAGCAATTCACCCTACAGACGGACGCTAGTAACTTTGGCCTGGGAGCGGTACTGACACAAGAGTTAGAAGGAGGCGAACGCGTAATATCTTATGCCAGCAGGAAATTGAACAAAGCGGAGGCCAACTACTCGCCCACAGAGAAGGAGTGCCTTGCCATCGTTTGGGGAGTCCGGAAGATGAGGCCCTACTTGGAGGGATACAGGTTCAAGGTGATCACCGACCACATGTCGCTGAAGTGGCTGAACTCGATCGAGAGCCCCTCTGGCCGTATAGCGAGGTGGGCCCTGGAGTTGCAGCAGCGCACATTTGACATAGAACACCAAAAGGGGAAGCTCAATCTGGTCGCGGACGCACTATCACGGCAACCACTGGAGACCCTTCGGCAAGCGATAACGGCGGAACTACAATGCAAGTGGTGGCATAAGCGCGTGGGCGAAATACGCGCCAACCCGGAGAAATACTCGGACTATATGGTGCAGGACGGACAGCTCTACCGCCATATCCCGTGCCGAAACCAGGATGAGGAAGCAGTGCCCTGGAAATTATGTGTACCAACCCCCCTTCGCCAGCGGGTGTTTTCAGGAGAACCACGATGTTCCCAGCGCCGGCCACATGGGCATCCGGCGGACAGTGGCGCGGATTGCCAACCGATATTATTGGCCAGGTATGTTTCGTGACATCTGCCGCTCCGTGCGCCAGTGTGATTCCTGCCAAAAATACAAGGAAGGACAACAGAAACCCGCGGGAAAAATGCTTTCACAGGTGGCTTCGGAGCCCTTCGCAACGATCTGCACAGACTTCGTCGGACCCCTACCGCGATCTACACATGGCAACACCATGCTATTGGTGTTCTTCGACCGTTTCAGCAAGTGGGTGGAGCTAGTCCCAATGAGACGCGCTACGGCAGAAGGCCTCCGCCGTGCGTTCAGGGAACGAATTCTAGCGAGATTTGGCGTTCCGAAGATACTCATCTCGGACAACGGCGTCCAGTTCACCAGCTTGCTGTGGCAACGCTACCTCCAAGAGATAGGAATACCGCGCCATATACCCCCCAGGAGAACCCAGCGCTAACCGGATGGTCAAGCGAATAATAGCTCAACTCACCAGATCGCAACACCAGCGATGGGACGACCTCCTCCCCGAAATTGAGCTTGCCATAAATACCAGTGTCACCGCCTCTACTGGGTACAGCCCAGCTTTTCTCGTCCAATGCCGTGAGCCACGACTACCTGGAGCACTCTTTGGCGAGGTCAACATTGGGACGGGCACTATTCCCCCTACTGCCGAGGAGAAGTTCAGCAGGATGCAGGAGGCATTCAGGATTGTCCGGCAAAACATGGGAGAGCGGCGACGGACCAGGCCCGCCACTACAACCTCAGACGTCGAAAATGGACCCCTAGGGTCGGCGAACTAGTTCTCGTCAAGGAACACCATCTATCCAAGGCCGCGGACGGATTCGCAGCGAAATTGGCACCCAAATATGACGACCCCTACAAAATCCTGAGGTACATATCCGCGGTGATCGTTCAGTTACGCAAGACCGATGGAGGGAGGGAAAAGACGGCCAATATCACGGAATTAAAGACGTATCATACCAGCGAGGCCATATAGACACAAGGAGACACAAAAAAAAGGGAACGACCACACAAATAATTGAATTAATTAACCAACTTTAATTTCGTACGTCACTCCAACCAGCCATTCAAC
>NW_016157314.1:68583-83274 GCF_001687245.7 Rhagoletis zephyria | reverse complement strand
CGTCAACAGCGACTCTCCGGCGCGAACAGAGCGCCACTTATCAGCGCCGCCCAACGGCGCGAGTGGAACTATACTCTCCGGCGTCATTAGCGCGGTACTCTCCGGCGCGAATAGAGCGGCGCGAGTAAAACGTTACTCCCGGCGCCACCAAAGTACCACTCATCGGTGCGCCTCACCTGCATTGCTGAGAGCGCTACATCTCGACGCCACTCTCTGGCGTCAGCGGAGCACTACAAACCGGCGCCACCGGAACGCTACTCACCAGCGTTGTTAGAACGCCATTCACCGGCACGACCAGAGCGCAACCCACCTTGCAAGAGGGCTACATACCGACGCGGCCAGAACACCGCGTATAGACGTTAGCAGCGCGCCACTCAGCGGCGTCAGCAGAGCGCTGCCCACCAGTACCAAAGTCACGCCATTACAGCCTAACGGGCTCATAACGGGACAAGGAGCCGTTACCCAGTCACTGCAAGTGACGCTACCGAATGTTTCAAATTGTTATTTGTTATATGTTCTTTTATAGAAATTAAGAAAATTAAATAATAAATTACGATTTACCAGAGCCCCGAAACTACAAATTTATTGTAACGAACCCTGGACACGGCGAGTATACCCCAGCATTTTAGAAGAAGCATCGGGGCAAGCAAAACGCCTCGTTACAATTGATTGAGTATACAATAGTTGGCGTTCAATATATGCCAGTCTCAGATGTATTGCTGCACTCCTATTACAATACGAACAAACTTGTTTGTAGAAAACTATAACCGAAATGAGTTTGAATGATTTGAATGTTTTTATTCTATTTGAAGGTGGAAAATTTAAAACAAAATGTATATTCATAACTTGCAAAATTCCAAACGCTGAGTGCTTTGTATGTGAAGTAGAATATTCAAATCTACCGTACTCCGTTTGCCCAGAAGTTTGAATGAATTCATGCAGCCCTCTACTACATATGTACATATCGTGATCTGCAAAACGGTCTATGTCTATTAGTACCCTTAATACTTAGATGGTCTCTTACTTGCACCGGAATGCATCTGCAAATCCTTACACCCTAAGAAACGAATGACAAAACTGTCTACCTTTGCCTGGTGAAGATTAACTATTGCCAGAAGCGATCATATACAGATAAAGGATCAATTAAGCACCAGAGGTAGCTTTAAAGTGCCCTATAAAAACATTTGCTGCAGCAGAGAAACGTATTCTTTTCCTATTTTATGTCACAAAAGAACCCAGTTTCCTTTAGCCTTATAGCAGTTCGTGCTGCGACAATTCTGTCTGCAATATCTTCAGGCGTCGGTTTCAACATATCGCACACCGTCTTCAAAAGAGTCACAACTCAAAATTTGGCATTTTATTTATTATACACTAAAAAATTATACACTAAAAATGTACACAGAGCTTTTATTTACCTTTCAGCAAAAGCTGGAGCAAATTTTTGTTATAATTTGTTAAAAAAACCTAAGGTAAAGTCGCCCTTGCCCATATGATTAGCATGTGCTACGAAATAGTTTTTCGCATTTTCTAACGAACGTATTATTTTGAGTTGTGACTCTTTTAAAGACGGTGTGCGATATGTGTGTTAAGCGGCAGTGTAGGTGTGGTGCCTAATGCTCCACTAATTCCTGTTTTACTAGTGTAGCACTCTCTAGTGTGTTCCAACAGACAATGGCTCCTTAAAACAATATAGGCTTAAATCTGGTTTCCTAAATAGAACTAATTAATTAATTTGGGCTAGGGACCCCACCTTTTACCGATAGCTTCCCTACAGCAGTACAAGGCAACCGACACCTTTCCTACCCTCTCCTAAATGTTAGGCTTTTACGACAGCCGCCGTTGCTTGCCCACATAGTTACCTGGTTCAGATTTACATCATCTACATAGGCGATCACCCGACATCCCACTTTTTCCAGTTCCTCTAGAAGGTCGCTTACAACCGCAATCCAGAGCAGGGGAAAGAGAACACCACCTTGTGGAGTGCTCCTATTGACTCTTCACTGAGTGCAGACGCTCCCCCACTCCGCCGCGGCAGTTCTGTCATGAAGTAAGCTTATTAGGTTGGTTTCAACTCCAAGATTATGAATATGCTTTACTATTGCCTCTGGAGTGACATTGTTGAAGGCCCCTCGATATCGAAGAAGGCCCCTACTGCATAGTCTTCATGCGTGAAGGCTTTCACTGACCACTTTACCAGTAAGTTGAGCTCTTGAAAAACAGTCACGAGGAATCGCGTTTCTTATGTACAGGTCTATCAGTCTCTCTAGCGTTTCAGCTAAAGTGCTTTTAGCAAAAACAAAGAGACTGATAGGCCTAAAAACCCTAGGGGGAGAGCCTTTTCCGGCCTTCGGTATGAACGCAACACTGACTACCCTCCAAGCCTTGGGGATGTACCCGGTCCTCACGCAGTTCACATAAATAGGATCCAACCGATTGCACGACAACTTTAGAGTCCTTTGCAGCTGCGCAGGTATGATGCCTTCGGTCCCGGTGACTTCAGTGGTTTGAATGAATTTATCGCACATGCCGTGTAATGATCGTCCAGAAGATCGGAGAAGTACAGGACCTGGGGGAGATTCTGTAACCAGTTAGCGACAATTTTCGAATCGCTATCGCACTTCTTGACGCAAAAACATATATATCATGCAAAGCTGGTTGCTTTTTGTAATTCATTGACGTATACTTGAAGCCTCAAAAAAAATTTGATCAATTTGCTGCATAACTTTTGAAATATAGGTGTTTAAATTAAAAAATAATAATAATGGAAACAAGTGAATTTTTTATGTAATTTTTAAGAGGGGCACAATTAATTATGTCATAACTTTTGAAGCACACCATATTCTGATTTGAAATTAAATGGGCATTTAGCACTTATGTATACACTTCATATGTAGTAGGTAAGAAAAGTGTGCATTAAAAATAACGAAATGGCAAGTAACTCGAAGTCTGTAGCTCCATATTTCACAATTTTCAAAATGTTCGGTTTATTGCGTATAGGTTGTGAAGCATTTAATTTTAAGAACTTTTTAAGTAAAGGGTGAACACATCAAAACTGTGACACTTAGAAATTACTACCAGAAACAAACTAGAAGGCTTTGAAATTATTTTTTTTTTGTATTATATAACTTGGAAGTTTAGATGTTATTAAAAAGTTAAAATATTAGTTATTATTTGCTCCATATGCAAGTGATCGGTATTTTCATCGCACACGCGCCATCATGTTCTGCACGACTGCATCATCGACATTACGCGATGCGCACAACTACTTTGTTTTGCACTCTTCAATAATTTTCACTCTTTTCACTCTTTCACCTGTTTTCTTCAAGATTCCTTTGACAATTGACCAATATTCCCCAATAGGACGTGGCTCTGGGCTATTGGGTGGATTACAGTCGTGAGGTACAAAATTGATGTTATTTGCATTATACCACGGCAATGTGTCCTTGGCATAGTGGCAGGTTGCCATGTCCGCCTAGAACGATGGCCTACTCCTTATCTGTTGATAAATGACAGAAGACGCCTTTTGAGGCACTCATCCCGATATACTTGATCATTCATTGTCCCGGATGAGAAAAAGGGCTGCTTTTACGGTCGCAGGAACAAATAGCTTGCCAAACCATGTGGTTTTTGGAAATTTGGACTTCATTTTCAGCTTACAACTTTCAGGGGCATCTTGACGACTTGCAGCAGTATAAAAATCTTGACCTGCAATATATTTTGAATTTTTATAGCAGTAGGTTTCGCAGTCCATAACAATGCAGTTGTATTTTTTAATTTAGAATTCATACAACTTCCGAATGCGGGATTTCGCTGTAACATTCTACTTTGCGCCTCGGTCTGGCGCTGTTTGAGCTGTAGAACATCTCAATGAAGCTTTCCGCTTTACCTTTTGTACGAAAAACTGCGATCTCCGTACGGATTTTGCAACAAAACGCGACAAAATCTTCGGATCTCGCGAAAACGCACTGAGGACCTTCCGAGCACTGTTTTTATCACTTTGACCATGCTAACCCCCGCTCCCTGGTTTTCTCTTAACTGTCAGGCCTTATTTGTACCGATTAAAACCCTGCAAACTGTCGAATAGTGCACTCTTTAATTTTTTAGCAATTTTACGTGTACTTAAGGCCGGATCATTTATAAACTCGTGCAAAATGGTTTGTCTCGTTTCTAGCTCGGTTGCCATTTTTAACTCAACTAGGAATCAAATTCAAATGAAATTTCTTCTACGTTCAACTAAGGTCATGGTCAACTTATGGTATTTGAATTTCAAAATATTGAATTCGTTTTGGGTAAGTTATAAGCTTCCCAAAGTGTCGCAGTTTTGGTGTGTTCACCCTTTATGTATTGTATTCTACGAACAATTACGAATAATTTGATACCTTAGCAAGAGGTGTGCTTTCAGAATAAACTAACTTTTAAAGGTAAAATATTCTGCGATCTTGAGCGTAATTTTTATTTCAAAAACACCTTAATTGAAGGCTCATTTGGAAAATACGTCGAAACGATCTAAATCTTTCTATAACTGCTAGTCCTTATAAAATTACATATACCTGTAAAATGCTTCAAACAATTTTTCTCTAGAAGTGTGTAAAAACCCTGGTTTACTACTTTTAATGATGCTCCTTCTTTTAGTCGGAATATTTCGAGAGTGGTATCAAAGCAACTTTTTTTGGACAAATGTTCTGATAGTTGCTCTTACCTAATTGGAGCCTTCTAAATTCAATGGCGTCCTCAGTTTTACCCTATTGGCTCCACTTTTCGAGATAGCGGTACTTGAAACTTTGCTTAAATTTTAAGTATTTTATAAAAAAGTCCCCGAGTTTTAAAGATATTTTACTAAAATTTTGCACATAACCGTTTTTTAATATTAACTTAATTATTCCATAAAACCATCGAAATCGGTTCACTAAAACATCTAGCTCCCATACAACTGATTGATCAGATATGAAGTTAGAGTTATAGCGCAAAAACACATATCTGAGTAATCAGTTGTATTGGAGCTATATGTTAATGTGAACCTATTTCGATAATTTTAAGGAATAATTAAGCTAATATTAAAAAACCGTTATATGCAATATTTTAGTAAAATAACTTCAAAACTTAGGCAGTTATTTACAAAAGAGTTAAAATTTAATCAAGTTTTCAAGTACCGTTATCTCGAAAACCGGAGCCAATCTGGTAAAAAATCTTTGCTCAAAGTTTACAACTTGAACAGCGTAATTTGAACCCAGCTTATTTTGTTTTCTATTTCATGTTTATTATATTCTCCGTTTTATTAAGAGATTACGAATAAAATGATATATAAAACATAGGTGTGCTCACAAATTTAAAAATCAAAATTTTTATTTTGAAAGTGTACCTATTTTTTAGATTTGCCCATATATGTAGAAAGATACACAGAGACTCACTCTGGGAACTATTTCGGGTTTTCTCGGAACTTATCGATATAAAAATTGATATTTTTGTAATCAATTTTACTATCGATATTTGTCGATTTTGTTATCGATATTTTTATCGATATTTTTACCGATTTTGTTATCGATATTTATCGGTTTCGTTATCGATATTTTTATCGATTTTGTTACCAATATTTATCGATTTTGTTATCTATATATTTTGATCGATTTTTATCAAGATTTATCGATTTTTTAATCGATATTTTTTTATCGATATTTTGATTGATGTTACTATCGATTTTGTTATCGATAGAGATAAAGATAAAAATAAAGATAAGGGAAAGCAGAATAACATAAATAAGTAGAACGAACAGGGTAGAGGCAAGGATCTTTTGTTTTAAATGAAACGGTATCTAAGTAGGTATGTTAAAAATACTGAGTGAAGTGCTTTGGTAGTTTGCTTCCAGTTAGCATAGTTTACTTATTGAAGGTAAGAAGATGGGCCGAAATCAAGCGTTCAATTCCGCAGCTTTTTTGACTTCGAAACTAAAAGCTTAAATAGACGGCAGTTCTTATCCGGATCAACTAGTTAATTCGGAATTATCTCGGGAATTGACTGCAGTTGATCCGGACTAAGTGGCAGAGTTAATTCCCAAACCTAACTCGGACCAAGGGAATATTCGATGACAACACTGACCAAAACTTAGTAAGCGTAGAATACAGAGAAACTACAAAACAAGCATGGACATATACCTTTTCATCGGTAATGCAGTCACCATACTAATTCAGATAGGAATCCAATTGAAATTGAATAAGAACTTATTTGAATTAATACGGTGACTGTATTACTGACGACAAGGTGAATGTCCACGCTAAGTAATTTTACTTTTTATTTGTGTTCTACGCTCCCTGAGCAAACAAATACGCAAAGAAAGCAGCCAACTACTACATCCGCGGTACCGGAGTGGTGAGGGCTGCATACTACAAGCCTGCAGGTCCCAGGCTCGATCCTCGGTTGGATTGCCAAAAAAATTTGTTTTTATTGTTACTTTAATTTTTTTTTTATTTTTTTTTTTATATACTTAATTTTACTTTTTTTTTATTTTCGTTTGTTTTATTTTATTTCACATTTTTTTATTATTAGTCAAATTAAATTTTTAGAGTTTAATTTTACTAAAAAAGTAAAAAACAACTAATTAAAAATAACTTAAAAAAATATAGGAGTTATACATAATTGAATAAAAAAAAAATTAAATGAATATTCTACTGGCTGTGGACTTCGAACCTACGACCACATATTCATCATATATTTTTTCTACAGCATAATTAAATTTACTAACTCACATTTTCAACAACAAAAATGACAGCTAAACTTGCAAGTTTTACTGGATTGTTACTGGATATATTTTTACTAGTAACTATTTGCTAGTAAGAAACACAGCTGATGCCATGATGCTGGGTGTAATTCACACTAATAAAGGAATTGTTGTGGGGCTGTTATAGTTCAAATTTTCAAAAGAAAACAAAAAGTGCGCCTGGGCCACACTGGAGAAGTGAAACTTACGTTACATATCTAGCTTACATCTCTGTTTTTATCTTTTATATCTTTGCTTTTATCCTTTTCTTCATCTACATGTTCTCCTAGGTGATATGAGGTGCGATGACGTGATAAAATGCCATGTGATATAATGTGAAGTGACGTGATAGGATGTCATGTCATGCCAAATGATGTCATATCATGTGATGTTCTGTCATGTCAGCATGTGTATCGATAACAAAATCGATAAACATCGATAACCAAACAGATAAAGTTATCGATAGATAACAAATTCGAAAATAATGTAGATAGCAAAATCGATAACAATATCGATAAATAGATCGATAAAAATTTCAAAATCAAAATCGATAAAAAAATCTATAACAAAATAAAGATATCGATAACAGGATATATTAAAATATCGATAACCAAATCGTTAAAATGTCGATACTCAAATCGGTAAAACATATCGATAACAAAATTGATAAAAATATCGATAACAAAATCGATAAAAATATCGATAGCAAAATCAATAACAAAATCGATAAAAATACCGATATCAAAATCGATAAAAAATCGATTAAAATATCGATACGGAATTCTATAAAAAAATCGATAGCAAAATCGATAAAAATATCGACAACAAAATCGATAAAAATACCGATAAAAATCAATCAAAATATCGATGAAGAATTCGATAATGAAATTGATAACAAAATTGACAAAATATCAACAACAATCGATAACAAATTCGATAAAAATAAGGTTAGTTACTAGATCTGCTGATTTTGTGTATGTGTTTCGCCTCACGGATTATGGTGTCAAATTGAGATACATATTTTGTTTGCACGTTCACACACACCCTTACAGATTTTGACAGTTTACGCTGCAAAAGCAAAAACAAAATACATATAAATTTATGTTTTTGTACTCCTGCTAACACCGTATATTAATTCGTTTTGGCACAAACGAATTGTACGTAGAGTTAAATTTGTATCAGTCGTCTATTCAGCTCTTAAATGAAAAACAACCCTGCACTTAGTTTGATTAACAGCCCTATTCGCGTGCAATGACAAAACTCGCCAAAACTATTGCGACGTTTAAAATACAAAACCGCGTATGGTCATTCTGCTAAACCGCGTAACTGACATTGGCTGCCAAAAATTGGATTTGCTCGCACACGCTCTTGGCACAATCCTTATCCATTCGTCCTGAAATATACTTGCCAGAAATGCGATTACTTTATAAAAAAGAGAACCATTTTGAAATATGAGTATTTTTACGCTCTAGAAAATAGTTTCTACAACTTCACATACGCGGTTTTGCATTTTGTTGATACGCGGTTTTGCACTTTAAACGACGATTGTCATGTTTATAATCAATTGTCACGTTTAGGTATGCAGAGGGCAAATTGAAAGCTCCAACGGTGACAATTGCTATTATTTTTGTGATGACCTATTGAGTACGTGACACCGCTAAAACCCATGTTAATATTTTAAATTTTATTAATTTTGCAGAAAAAAAGTTGCAAAATTTTACTAAATGAAAACTTTGAAACCATTTTATTTGCTTAAATGGGTGTGTTAAAAAATTAGTATTTGTGTATGAATATCATAATAGTATCCATTGCAGAATATTATACATGGAGGAAATAATTATTATGTACGCGGCTATTATTGTGCAGCAAGAAGAAATTATAAAGAGAAGAAGACTTCTGAGGGAACTCCGAGGCAACAGTTTTTGGACAGTTTTTACACGTTTGCAGTTCGGGGTGGTCTTCACAAAACTGCAGCTGCTCTTGTGTGGTGCATTCATATTTTCCACGCCTGTTACTACACGAATTCATAATAAAATGAAATAAATTTTCCTATTATAAAATTACTCAGTTTTCCGGCGTTTCGTAATCCATTGCTGCGGTGTATTTTATTTAAAAGAAATTCCGTCTGTTGCAGTGGCGGTCAAAAAGAACAATTAAAATGTAAACAAATCACTATAGAGAAACTTTCGCTGCAATTGGCAAATAAAACGAGCTTTTCGCTTGTCGTTATTGACTGTGCATACCTATGACAGCAGTTGATGACACGAAAATGACAATTGACGATTGTGAAAACACGCGAATAGGGCTGTAAGGCGCCTGTTACACTATCAATACGGACCGCGATATTTGGATCGTGATCCATATTGATGGATCTCAAAATATTGATGGATCGTGAGTGTGTGCTAAACGTTCAATATTTATCGCGTCAGTATTTTGCATAATTTTTGTGCTGCACACTTAATATGGCGCAAGAAAATATTTTTAGTTTGAACGAATAATTTATAAATAATGCATTCCATAATTCTTTTAACATTTCCAAAGTTAATTTAAATACTTTAAATTTGTCTTGAAAGGTTTTTTTGTTTTTTGCTTTGGCGGCATAAACTACCAAAATCTTGTGAAAATTCAAACAAAATTTTTCAATTTGACATTAGAAGCCGTGCGGTGAAACACATACACAAAATCAGCTGATCTAGTTGTTGTTTTTGTTGTAGTGGCTACTAAGCCCCGCTCGGGTCGGTTCATCCGTCCACGTTGTCGTCGATTTCAGCTAGGGGGAGGCCCTGGAAGTGTGCGACTTCCACAGGGGCTGTCCATAGGAACAGGGGCGTCAGCTGAGTGGGGTTCTCAGGGCATGTGAAGAAGTGCCGGGAGTCATGCGGCCACTCTCCACATGCCGGGCATTGGTTGGGCACATCCTCATTGATCTACTCAAGTAGGAGTTAAGCCTGCTGCAATAGCCAGAGCGAAGTTGGGCGTGACGTGCCTTGGCGAGGGCTCTTCCGCGAGCAGTTGTCCGTTGGGATGACTACGTCTGTTGCTCCCAGCAAGGAACTGCTTGCAGAGCATTATGTTATGCTCTTTGACTGGCAGCATCTGGGTCTCGTCATGTAGGTGGTGTTGGGGCGTCACCAGGAGGCATCCGGTCGCTGTTCGTAATGCCGTGTTTTGGCTGGTCTGTAGCTTCATCCACTGCGTCCTGCTAGTCCCCGGCGACCACACGGGCGCTGCATAGTTTAGAACCTGCCGGCCAATTGCCTTGTATGTTGCTAACAACGTTTCTTTATCTTTGCCCCAAGTGCTGCCGGCCAGCGACTTGAGGACATTGTTGCGGCTCTGTACTTTGTTGACAATTGCGGTTGTATGCGCCGAGAAGGAGAGCAGACTGTCGAAGGTAAGTCCAAGGATTTTCGGGTTATTCACCGTCGGTATTGTTACGCCATCGACGTGAATACCCAATTGCAGTGTGACTTCCTTCGTCCAGGTGGTGAATAGGGCTGCCGAGGATTTCGCAGAGGATAGGACAAGGCTCCTTGCAGTGAAGAAGCGAGTTCGGCGAGATAACCGTTTACTTTCGAGCACAAGTCATCAATTCCATTCCCAGACGCCATGATCTGATCTAGTAACTAGGCCTGGGTATTGGCGCAAATTTTTTGGCGCTGACACCCAACTCCAGAACCCTTTGCCGGAATCAGAACAGTGTGTTGGCGCAATTCCGCCTCTTCAGGTCAAAGCTCATTTCATTTTGCTTATTGCTGCACTGAGGTGAATTAATACAGGGTGGTATCCGTTGACCAAAAACAACTCAAGTTCAGAACCCAAAAATACAGCAAACACATCATTTTCACATTCCGAAGGACCGCGGCGAATTCTAGTAACACCACCTTGTAGAAATTCGCCTTGTACTGCACATTTTACAAGTGACATTTCTCTTCCTCGGTATCAGCGCAATGACGGGGCGCCGCACTGTGTTACCCACGCCTCCTAGTAACACCACCTAATATAAATTCGCCTTGAAGTAATCGATATTCAGCCACCACTAACTCTAGGTTCAGACAGTGAAATTTTTGTGCTCGGGCAACACGCTTTGTGCTCTCGGTCGTCTGAGTAATGCTAGTTGGCCGTTCACAGCTGACAAGAACAATTGTGTACAAAAGAATTGCTTTTTGTGAACGCGAAGGGCAACACCAAAAGAGAAGTTGCGGAAAATGAGCAACAAAAGTTTCTCTGTGTGAACCCAGTTTAATTTTGCATGAACGAAAGACACAAGATCACGTAAGAACAAGAGAGTGAAAAGAATCGATTTTTTGAGCGGGTTCTACATCACCTTGTTTCACTGGAAAACAAACGAAAAGTAAACAAAGCTAAGAAAACAACGAAAACCACAATTAACCAAAGATATTGTCAGCCATTTTAAACACACAATTTAGTTAAAATGCTTTAAAACATGTTGTCATGTTGAATTAACTCTTCTTTACTTAAATAAAAGTGTAAAATAGTGGTGCTTGTGATGTAAACAAATGCTCAGCTGACGAACCCGCTTTCACAAACTATTTTCTCAAACCCTGTTACAAATACAACGTCGCGTTCTTGCGTGATCTTGTATTTTTGGATCATGCTAATTTTGTGGGGTTGAGGGGGTCTCCCTTAGTCTAAATCTGAAGGCCTCACCCTCCGGGGGCTTATAGTTTTTAAGCAATTTGCAATTTAAGTTGCAAAAAAAAGACAAATTCAGCCTCACTTTTTTAATTAAAAATCTTCATTATTTATCGAAGTTCGATTTTTATAAAATATATGTACATATACAGTGTTGGAAAAAATTATAGAAACATACAGCTTTCATATATTTTTTATTGTTTGAAGAACTCTTTCATTTCATTCATTCACACACATTCCGATTTCGTACATTTCGTTTACGTTAATTAAAATCTAGACTTCTTTTGCAAGGGCAATAAGCCATAAATAAATTGTGGCCCCTTTTTTAATTTTGGCCTGGAAGATATAATAGAAACAAAGTGTTATTTCTAAATAAACTAAGCTTTGAACCAAAAATTCTTACAAAAATATTATTGTTTTAATAGCTTATTGATTCGCCGCATTGCCTCATTACCTCTTCGCATATTCGGTGCATCGAATTGACGAAGTTTGCACAAACACTTTTCGGAATGGAATACCACGATTTTAGAATGTGGCGTCACAATTCATCTTTATTGCTGGCTTTAAAAGACCCGATTCTCTTCTTTAAGTCCGCCCAAAGGTTCTCAATAGGGTTGAGGTCTGGCTATTGTGGCGGCCACTCCATAGCCTGCACTGTTTCCTTCTTTAACCACTACTTTACCAGTTTTGATGCATGTTTAGGATCATTATCCTGCAGTAAATCCCACCGCAATGGCATTTCCTCTTTAGCATAGGAAAGCCTTATCGTCTGTAATATCCCTGCAGTGAAACCTCAAACTAGTCAGGAAAAACACTAGTTTACAACTAGAATTTTCTGACTGAAACCGAACTAGCTCGAAAATGAACAGACTTGTACCAAGTACAAAACGATTTATTCATGCCCGGTTTTATTTTACTTCGACATTTTAATACAATAAAGTATGTACACAAAATTTTATAACTTTTATTTGGGTATATTGTAAACCATTAAAGCGAGTACATATTCAATAATATATTAAAGTGTACTTAATCCATCGTTTTTATTGTATATCCATGAATTTATTCTAATGTTTGACTCCCAAAGTAGTGGTTTCGGTCCATAATTGCACTAGTATTTTTCTGTCTATTCTGAACTAGTATAAGACTGGTAAAATTCTGACCGAAATCTGACAATTGCCATCTCGAGGGACATCGCCATGTTAAAAATACCTGTTGATTGCATGGAAAAAAGATAGTTGCCTGACTAGTTGGGCATGCGGTTCATACTAGGTGTGAGGTAGTTTACAACTGGTACATTTGACTACAGGGATTCTTTATCCCCGTGCTAGTAGTATAAAGTTAGTGATACTGAGCTCTATAACCAAAGGAAACACGACTATTGTCGCATGTGTAAACGAAAAAAGAGTGTGGGTCGTTCATTGTAACAGAGTGCGTAAACTTATAAGAGATTATCTGCTTGATAAAGTTATCGGTTTAGATGGGTACCACTAATATATATAACAATATACACTTGTGGTCAGCTGATTAAGTTAAGTGACATTTTGATGTTTTGGTAATTTTTTTTCGTTTATTTGATTTTATATGTTTTTTATAAAAGTCTAGCACATTACATAACCAGCACCACATAAATTCACATTTCCAACTTCTTACAGAAATTATACAAATTAAAAAAACTTCAGCAATTACACCCCAAAAATTTTTAACTTAATTCAAAATCTTTAGGAAAATTTTAAATATGGCTCATTCCACTGTAATCGATACCAATCTTCATTGGTGTGCATTTATTTTTGATCATGTGATTGGACAAACAACAGAACATCTCCGTGTACAACATAAACGACAAAGATTGAATATATTAGAAAATATGGAAATATATAAACAGAAGAACTTCAAAGGACAAATAATAAATGAGCAAATAAATACTGTATCGGACGTACTGTTTGAACCTCTAAAACTGCTGTACGAGAAGAAAAATGACAACAACAAAATATTAAGGACAGACATGGAAGGGAATACACCAACTGCAAAAACAAAGTGGGTAAAAATCACGGACTTCTATGTACGGAAATTCGTACATCATACACCCACCCTGTTGGAAACGACAACAACCAAAAAGGAAAAATTGAAATAATAAATATATAGTAAATAAAAATGGTTTAATTTAAACGTATTGCGACTTTACTTACAATTTCTTTTTCAAAGTTATTTCTTTCTACGAAAACTTTATCCTCAAGGGCTTTAAGTGGAAAATTGTAGCTGTTCAACGTTGAAAACAATTTGCTGTAGATTCTGTTTATTTTAATATTTTGCTCGCTTATGATCGCGGTTTGCTGGTCGAGTGCTTCTCTTAGCAAACCAAACATTTCCTTAAGATCTGCAAATATAATAATATATGCATGTAATTATTAAAACATTAAAATTTTGGCAATAGGCTTCATCTGAAGCGAAGCTTACAACGGTTGACCAGAAGTGAGGTGGAGAATGGTCCGTTTCGTCAGCAGGATGAAGCTGAAATGGCAAGTTAGCTTAAATAAAGAAAAAGTATAAACAAAGTGTAATTATAAATTTTCATTTTCGTCATCTTACCAAATTGCCTATACATTTTTAATTTCTGATTTGATGAATAATAGGAATAAGGATATATGTACCGTCTTCTGCAACCGTTGAAAAATATTTCTTAATATTTACATCTATTGATATTACTTCTTCTTCTACGGCCAGCTCCTTAGCTTGTAATATTCCTATTTGCAAAGAAATTAAAAGGATACGAAAACAAGGGTGAAATATTTAAAAATTTCTTAAATACCATGTAATGTTTGCCATTCTTTATTCCGAGGGCAACTATCTTACTCGGATGGCCATTTATGCAACAAATATTATTGGGGGGTTTAAAAAAAAAGATTTAGTTAAATTTTAGAGATATTAAGTTTTTATCAACTAAATGATTTTTTGCCTAAAAATTTCTTTTAACTGAAATATCATTTAATTTGTTGTTAAGCTGCATAGGAATATGCTGAGGTTTCTTAATATTTCTCTTCAAAATTTGTAAATAATTTTCAAAATGGTAAATATCCGCCACTCCCAATTTCTTTAATTGAATCAACAAATCTGTGCACATAATATCTTTGAATACTATAATTCCAGCAAGGCCCGAAATGTAGAAATGCTGGATTTCAAGGCACTAAAAACTTAAAAAAATTTTTTCAAGCTCATTTTGACTTTTTTTTATTTTGTGCCTTGAAATCCAGCATTCCTACATTTCGGGCCTTGCTGGAATTATAGTA
>NW_016157314.1:64580-66887 GCF_001687245.7 Rhagoletis zephyria | reverse complement strand
GGCAAAAAATGCATATAAGATTTGCTTCAGTTGAAATCTGGCAGGTATTAAGTAACAAAAAAACGAATTTAAAAATGAATAATTCAGTCGAAACTTTTTTAGAACCTTCTTTTATTTATATTTAGATGAAAGATTTACAAATATTATTAGAAATAATTTCCGTACTTTAGGGATGACACCCGCCATTAATACTTGGACATCCCTTTCGTTGATCGATTGAGCCTGTTTTCGCCACATTCTGTGGAACTGCGTTATTCTTGAAGGTGTGCATTTTGTTTCTTTTTAGTTTTGATTTCATATAGGCCCAATAACGCTCGATCCTTTGGAGCTCTGGGCAATTCTCCGTGTACAACATAAACGACAAAGATTGAATATATTAGAAAGTATGGAAATATATAAACAGAAGAACTTCAAAGGACAAATAATAAATGAGCAAATAAATACTGTATCGGACGTACTGTTTGAACCTCTAAAACTGCTGTACGAGAAGAAAAATGACAACAACAAAATATTAAGGACAGACATGGAAGGGAATACACCAACTGCAAAAACAAAGTGGGTAAAAATCACGGACCTCTACCTGCCGTCAAAAAGGAGCCAAAACAATTCATCTACCTATTGAGCACCGCAAACACTGCAAAACTAAAAAGACGTACCTAACAAAAGAAAGAGGTAGTTAACAAGGAGTATAAATAAGAGCAACCAACAAAAATTATGCAGAACGAAAAATGACACTGAAGATGGCACAACGCCGACACCGGTTTGTCTCCAAACCAAATTTGAGAAGGGATGACGGAAATTCGTTCCAAAATACATCATACACCCACCCTGTTGGAAACAACAACAACCAAAAAGGAAAAAATGAAATAATAAATATATAGTAAATAAAAATGGTTTAATTTAAAGGTATTGCGACTTTTACTTACAATTTCTTTTTCAAAGTTATTTCTTTCTACGAAAACTTTATCCTCAAGGGCTTTAAGTGGAAAATTGTAGCTGTTCAACGTTGAAAACAATTTGCTGTAGATTCTGTTTATTTTAATATTTTGCTCGCTTATGATCGCGGTTTGCTGGTCGAGTGCTTCTCTTAGCAAACCAAACATTTCCTTAAGATCTGCAAATATAATAATATATGCATGTAATTATTAAAACATTAAAATTTTGGCAATAGGCTTCATCTGAAGCGAAGCTTACAACGGTTGACCAGAAGTGAAGTGCGGAATGGTCCATTTCGTCAGCAGGATGAAGCTGAAATGGCAAGTTAGCTTAAATAAAGAAAAAGTATAAACAAAGTGTAATTATAAATTTTCATTTTCGTCATCTTACCAAATTGCCTATACATTTTTAATTTCTGATTTGATGAATAATAGGAATAAGGATATATGTACCGTCTTCTGCAACCGTTGAAAAATATTTCTTAATATTTACATCTATTGATATTACTTCTTCTTCTACGGCCAGCTCCTTAGCTTGTAATATTCCTATTTGCAAAGAAATTAAAAGGATACGAAAACAAGGGTGAAATATTTAAAAATTTCTTAAATACCATGTAATGTTTGCCATTATTTATTCCGAGGGCAACTATCTTACTCGGATGGCCATTTATGCAACAAATATTATTGGGGGGTTTTAAAAAAAAAAAGATTTAGTTAAATTTTAGAGATATTAAGTTTTTATCAACTAAATGATTTTTTGCCTAAAAATTTCTTTTAACTGAAATATCATTTAATTTGTTGTTAAGCTGCATAGGAATATGCTGAGGTTTCTTAATATTTCTCTTCAAAATTTGTAAATAATTTTCAAAATGGTAAATATCCGCCACTCCCAATTTCTTTAATTGAATCAACAAATCTGTGCACATAATATCTTTGAATACTATAATTCCAGCAAGGCCCGAAATGTAGAAATGCTGGATTTCAAGGCACTAAAAACTTAAAAAAAGTCAAAATGAGCTTAGAAAAAGGGCAAAAAATGCATATAAGATTTGCTTCAGTTGAAATCTGGCAGGTATTAAGTAACAAAAAAACGAATTTAAAAATGAATAATTCAGTCGAAACTTTTTTAGAACCTTCTTTTATTTATATTTAGATGAAAGATTTACAAATATTATTAGAAATAATTTCCGTACTTTAGGGATGACACCCACCATTAATACTTGGACATCCCTTTCGTTGATCGATTGAGCCTGTTTTCGCCACATTCTGTGGAACTGCGTTATTTTTGAAGGTGTGCATTTTGTTTCTTTTTAATTTTGATTTCATATAGACCCAATAACGCTCGATCCTTTGGAGCTCTGGGCAATTCGGA
>NW_016157314.1:58141-63025 GCF_001687245.7 Rhagoletis zephyria | reverse complement strand
GGTACTTAATGAGCGGGAAATGTGGTTCCACTGCTCGCATATGTCGGTTTGTTGAAGAGTGCTCTCTGAGAGCAGGTGTGAGAGTCGAGTAGCGAAAGCGCTGGCTGTCTGTTGTGATTGCAGCTTTTCGACGTTGAGCTTTCCTTGCATATTTGGGCGCACATTTTTTGCTGCACAGAGGCGGGTGCGTATCTTGGCTGCAATAAAACTCTTACTCTTACTATAATTCCAGCAAGGCCCAAAATGTAGAAATGCTGGATTTCAAGGCACAAAAAAAAAGTCAAAATGAGCTTTGAAAAAAGGCAAAAAATGCATATAAGATTTGCTTCAGTTGAAATCTGGCAGGTATTAAGTAACAAAAAAACTAATTTAAAAATGAATAATTCAGTCGAAACTTTTTTAGAACCTTCTTTTATATATATTTAGATGAAAGATTTACAAATATTATTAGAAATAATTTCCACGCCAAAATACCTGTACTTTAGTGATGACACCCGCCATTAATACTTGGGCATCCCTTTCGTTGATCGATTGAGCCTGTTTTCGCCACATCCTGTGGAACTGCGTTATTCTTGAAGGTGTGCATTTTGTTTCCTTTTAATTTTGATTTCATATAGGCCCAATAACGCTCGATCCTTTGGAGCTCTGGGCAATTCGGAAGATTGGCCTCTTTTAGTACAATGTTGATTCTATTTTGTGTATAAAACTCTTGCGCTTTTTTGCACAGTAGCTTGTTGCCAAATCAGGCCAAAACAATACAGGTTCTCAGAACAACACTCCAGGTGCAACAACACGTTCAGATAGATTCGGATTTCTTTTCAAAGTCCTTGGAACATCCTTCTCCTTTATTTTATTTATAGTGCCTGATTTTCCGTCGGATTCCGCCTTTTCTCAATGCTGCAATTTGTCTTGATATTTGACAATACATTTTGTACCGTCGACTTTCCAATTTTCAGCAATTTTACTAACCGACATTGGTGGATTTTGCATGAATTAGTCCAAAATTAATTTTCTTTGCTGAAGCTCTTTGCTCTCCACATCACTTATTTTTAAAGTTATGCATATGAAAATTAACTGTAATAGGAAACAACGATAGCAAAATCAGCACACCAAATAAACGGCTGATCGAGTAGTCGATAACAAAGTTATGCTATGTATAGTGCTTCCAAATTTCAAATGAAGCAGATCTAGTTTTTTAATTTTGTTATGTACTTCCTTTATGTACAATGTAGGCATGAAGTAAGAATTGTTACAGGCTTTCTTACTGGCCACCGTACCTAGAAGCACACGACCTGAATGGCATTCAGCCAAAGGACCTCGCGAGGTTTCTTAACAGTACGTGGATCAAAGATGACCGGTAGTTGAATAGAGGTTTGTTACAATAGATCGTTTCGGTCGCGGTAACTAGGTGACCTGCTCCCTCCTCTAAATCTAATCTAATCTAATCTATGTACAATGTGCATGCCCAAATAAAGATATTAAAAAATACATACAGTGGTAAAAAAATTATAGCCGAACCACTTTTTGCCAAGTTTTAACGTATTATTTTCGTTATTTAATTTTGGTTATCTCTTCTAATATATAAAAATCTCCTGTAACGGTGTTAGTGGTCGAACTCCTCCCAAACGGCTTGACCCCTCTTTATGAAGTTTTTTGTGCATATATGGTAGGTATGATAACACTGTGGAACAAATTCAGGTTAGCAAAAGTTAGGTCGATTCTGAGAGTGAGGGGTGAAAATAGAGGCTAAATTAGAAGACCCGTATCGCGGCGTTTGTTTATGTTAGTTCGAATTTTTTTTTAATCGACCTTCGAACTTTGCAGTCAAATGCCGATTTTCAGCGTATTGTTTATATGGTTTTTTGGCTATAACTCGTCGACTAATTGATATTTTTTCAATCTGTTAAAGCCAAATTATTGCTCTAAATCTAATCTATGTACAGTGTGCATGGCCAAATAAAGATATTAAAAAATACATACAGTGGTCAAAAAATTATAGCCGAACCACTTTTTGCCAAGTTTTAACGTATTATTTTCGTTGTTATTTAATTTTGGTTATCTCNTAGAATTAAAAAAGCGTGCTAAATTAAAAAAACACGCATATGAAAGAGCACCAACCCAACTCGTAATACCGATTGCTTTTTCATAATTAAGTTAAAAAAATATTTAAATCCATGCTGGTTGTAATGGGAATTGAACCCTGACTCTCTGGAAATTAGCAAATTGTGGCAAGCATCGTCGCGCACTCAGCTACAGCCAGACAAGTAAATGTGCATTTAAATGTTGAGTTTAAATCAAACGAACATTTTTAAACGATAATCAAATAGAAAATATTCATGTTTACTATGCGTTATTTCCCTCAGTGAATTCATAACATTTTTCTGAATATTACAACGCGTTTATTCCCTTAGTGTAGTGAACTTTTATTCAAATTTGTGCAATCAAATCAAAAACCGGGACACTAAAACGAAACCCGGGACATTTTAAGGTTGGACAAATAGTCTAAAACCGGGACATGTCCGGGAAAACCGGGACGTCTGGCAGCCCTAGGCTTGGCACCTCCTATACAAACCGGATTTTTCATACTGTNTTATATATAATAAAAATATCGTGCCACGGTGTTTGTGGTCGAACTCCTCGCGAAACGGCTTGACCGATTTGAATGAAATTTTTTGTGTATATTCGGTAGGTATGATAATAGGTTGTACAGTATGTTTCATACCGCTAAGTGAAGGGGGCTTGNACGTCTGGCAGCCCTAGGCTTGGCACCTCCTATACAAACCGGATTTTTCATACTGTATATCTCTGAAAGTGTTCATGGTAGAGTACTCGAACATAGTATGGAGATATATGAAATCAATCCCATACTCTCAGAGAAAATTTCGGCTATTTGATAGGNATATCGTGCCACGGTGTTTGTGGTCGAACTCCTCGCGAAACGGCTTGACCGATTTGAATGAAATTTTTTGTGTATATTCGGTAGGTATGATAATAGGTTGTACAGTATGTTTCATACCGCTAAGTGAAGGGGGCTTGGCTAGGGCTACCAGATATCTCTGTTGCCAAACCGGGACACTTTAGGGAGGGCGTCTCGCTCCGTTNAAAAAAACGTGTAAATCCAGGTTTCCAAGTTTGTGTAATATTAAAAAAAATCAACAAACTTTCGTACAAATTTCGAGGTTTTTTAAAAATTCTAAAAAATCAATCGTAGTTTTTAGCCACTGCNTCTGAATATTACAACGCGTTTATTCCCTTAGTGTAGTGAACTTTTATTCAAATTTGTGCAATCAAATCAAAAACCGGGACACTAAAACGAAACCCGGGACATTTTAAGGTTGGACAAATAGTCTAAAACCGGGACATGTCCGGGAAAACCGGGACGTCTGGCAGCCCTAGGCTTGGCACCTCCTATACAAACCGGATTTTTCATACTGTATATCTCTGAAAGTGTTCATGGTAGAGTACTCGAACATAGTATGGAGATATATGAAATCAATCCCATACTCTCAGAGAAAATTTCGGCTATTTGATAGGGGGGCGTGGCGCTTTTCAAACGCACTGAAGCTATTACGTATCTTTGTATGCATATAAACTTTTGCTAGGTTATTTAAGATGGCAATGGAAATATGCCTTCTGACAACCACCAAACCGTAATATTAGAAGATAAATGCGTCACTGAAAATCATGAACGTGAACTGTTGGTGAAAATGTTGGACCAAAATGTTCCAACACAAAAAAATTAATTTTGGGCGGGACGAAGCTCGCCGGGTCTGTAAGTTTTTTTTTATAAAAATATAGATTATTCTTAAAAAAAACGTGTAAATCCAGGTTTCCAAGTTTGTGTAATATTAAAAAAAATCAACAAACTTTCGTACAAATTTCGAGGTTTTTTAAAAATTCTAAAAAATCAATCGTAGTTTTTAGCCACTGCATACTCAGAATCTAATTAAAAAACGACATTTTTACGAAAATTTGTTGAACTTTTTTTTTAGTTGCAGTTACATTTGTACAAAAGATTGGTACAATACAGCAAAACAAAAAAACGTGTAAATCCAGGTTTCCAAGATTGTGTAATATTAAAAAAAATCAACAAACTTTCGTACAAATTTCGAGGTTTTTTAAAAATTCTAAAAAATCAATCGTAGTTTTTAGCCACTGCATACTCAGAATCTAATTAAAAAACGACATTTTTACGAAAATTTGTTGAATTTTTTTTTAGTTGCAGTTACATTTGTACAAAAGATTGGTACAATACAGCAAAACAAAAAAACGTGTAAATCCAGGTTTCCAAGATTGTGTAATATTAAAAAAAATCAACAAACTTTCGTACAAATTTCGAGGTTTTTTAAAAATTCTAAAAAATCAATCGTAGTTTTTAGCCACTGCATACTCAGAATCTAATTAAAAAACGACATTTTTACGAAAATTTGTTGAATTTTTTTTTAGTTGCAGTTACATTTGTACAAAACATTGGTACAATACAGCAATACAAAAAAACGTGTAAATCCAGGTTTCCAAGTTTGTGTAATATTAAAAAAATCAACAAACTTTCGTAGAAATTTCGAGGTTTTTTAAAAATTCTAAAAAATCAATCGTAGTTTTTAGCCACTGCATACTCAGAATCTAATTAAAAAACGACATTTTTACGAAAATTTGTTGAATTTTTTTTTAGTTGCAGTTACATTTGTACAAAACATTGGTACAATACAGCAATACAAAAAAACGTGTAAATCCAGGTTTCCAAGTTTGTGTAATATTAAAAAAATCAACAAACTTTCGTAGAAATTTCGAGGTTTTTTAAAAATTCTAAAAAATCAATCGTAGTTTTTCGCAACTGCATACTCAGAATCTAATTAAACAACAACATTTTTACGAAAATTTGTT
>NW_016157314.1:29222-58129 GCF_001687245.7 Rhagoletis zephyria | reverse complement strand
ACTGCATACTCAGAATCTAATTAAAAAACGACATTTTTACGAAAATTTGTTGATTTTTTTTTTAGTTGCAGTTACATTTGTACAAAAGATTGGTACAACACAAAAAAATTAATTTTGGGCGGGACGAAGCTCGCCGGCTCTGTAAGTTTTTTTATAAAAATATAGATTATTCTTAAAAAAAACGTGTAAATCCAGGTTTCCAAGTTTGTGTAATATTAAAAAAAATCAACAAACTTTCGTACAAATTTCGAGGTTTTTTAAAAATTCTAACAAATCAATCGTAGTTTTTAGCCACTGCATACTCAGAATCTAATTAAAAAACGACATTTTTACGAAAATTTTTTGAATTTTTTTTTAGTTGCAGTTACATTTGTACAAAAGATTGGTACAATACAGCAATACAAAAAAACGTGTAAATCCAGGTTTCCAAGTTTGTGTAATATTAAAAAAAATCAACAAACTTTCGTACAAATTTCGAGGTTTTTTAAAAATTCTAAAAAATCAATCGTAGTTTTTCGCAACTGCATACTCAGAATCTAATTAAACAACAACATTTTTACGAAAATTTGTTGAATTTTTTTTTAGTTGCAGTAACATTTGTACAAAAGATTGGTACAATACAGCGATGTTCTATTGAAAAATTTCAACAAATTAATATTTATGATTGGGATAAAGAAAAATATTTGAATATTCACACAATTGGGATACGATTTACATCAAATCTTGGCAAATACACAATCGTTTGACACTGCCTTTAAACTTGTATTTATACGGATGTTGTTAAAGAATGAACTATAAAAAACTAGCCAAAATCAAATAACAACAAAAATAATATTTTAAAACTTGTGAAAATTTGGTGCGGCTTTAATTTTTCGACTACTGTACATTGGACTGCATCACCAAAAAAAAGTTGCGGTTTTTTCGGCGGGATTACCAAACCTAGTATATTTTAAGACTTCTATCAAAATATTTCGGAAAAACATTTATAATATACGTGAGCTGGACCGATTTGAAAAATCTACCTCTAAAAATGGAGTTTTTTATGAATAAAAAAAGTTTTTAAAGGATTTTTTGGAAAAAATCCACCGAGATGACAAAACAGTTTAAGCTTAAAAAATCTACATAAAAATATTAAAAAAATTATCAACGGAATCTTAATAATGGGATTTTTGATGCTGTTTTTAACTTTTTTCAAAGATTTGTGGTAGAAAAACTTGAATATCTGCTTCAAAACTTTACCGATATAGACTTATGAGGTATCAGTGGAGAGGTATTTTCTCACCCTTTTTATTTCTTTGCAAAAACAACTCATTCATGCACCAAATTTTTTTTATCAAAAGCAACACATCGTAATTCAACATGGAATGACACGTATTTATCTTACCTTCCTCTCTCATACTTTGAATGAGCTTATTCGCAAAGAAATTAAAAGGGTGAGAAAATACCTTACCAATAATACGTCATAAGTCTAAATTGTTAAGGTTTTGGCTGAGTTATTCAAGTTTTTCTTTAACCAGTATTTGAAAAAAGTTCAAAAACAGCTCCAAAAATCTCATTATGATTCCGTAGAAATTTTTTTTCCATCTGAGGTAATTTTTTCAAAAAATATTAAAAAAAACTAAATTTTTGGAAATATTTTCAAATATTTTTGCGAGATATTTTGGTGGAAGTCTTAAAATATAATAAATAGATTTTATAATTCCAGTGGAAAAACAGTACCGATTTTTTTTTGTATGGGGAGTGATGCAGTCAAAATATGTTGAAATAAAAGTGAAAATAAAAAATAATATTTTGTCAGATATGCATCAACATTTGATGGCTTTTTTGGTCCCATAAAAGAACTTATCACAAACGGTCTAAGGTCACCTAAGATAGGCCACAGGGAAGTACCTGAACTTTTAAAAAGTGGAATACCGTCTATATTTATATCTATTTGTACTATGTTGTCACGAACTATATTCAATTCACGATATTTATTTATCATTTTGGAAATACCAAAATGAATGTAGCTGCCGGGCACAATATCAGTGGTCCTAGCTTTTACAATATTGCCTGAACCTATTAATGTTTGCATGGACACACATCTAATCCACTAGTTTTTAAAATTCTTAACAAGCGGTTCATTGCACTGTGCGATATGTTTTCCTCTAAAGCCCAGAAAGCTAAGGACTCTTTCAAAGAAAAAGCTGGTTCATTGGAACTATCATTTGAAAACTGCCCTGGTTCATTGGAAGCACTATCGACCATGTCGCTTGATTCCAAATTATTACCGCTATCTCCTAGAAAATTGTACAAATTGATTCGCGCAGAATCTATTTCCTAATCACTTTCGCCAGCTAGTTACGTCTTCGTTTTGCTTATTAGGCGCTTAAAATGCCGCTTAGAGTACCCAACGTATCGTGCCATTTATTATTTTATTGAAAGCTGATACTTAGGCATATCTGTGCTAATTTGTAATAACCGCTTAGACTGACTTCAGTACAACGCATCCATTCACATTTAAAATTAAAATATTTTTATTATTCAGTCTTTAGCGCTAAGCAGTTATTAGAAATTTTCGCAGATCACACACAAAATATTTCACAAACCTTAAATACCGCACTGTCCACAAATCGCAATTAATGCAATATCAAAGACAAGACGACAAATCACTCAAACGCAATGTTAAAACCGCACACATTTTATATTATTAAGCTTTTAATCAACAAAATGCTAAATTTTAGCAACTGAAAGCAAACAATTCTGGCGAACTGACGAATTCGAGAAAAATTAGAAATGAAATTGCTTGGGTGCAGTGCTGCCATCTTGGGCCTTTTTAAGTGTCTCTAATAAAATTTAAGAGAAATCAGATTTTTTTTGTCTCACTTGTACGAGTATGTGCATTCTTTAATTTCTTTTCGAAACAAAACAAAGTAACAAAGACACTGGATTTAGCGGTAAAAACCAAGGCATATTGAACAGGTAGTATCAGTGAGGCAGCTGTTTTGATTTTGTTTTCAAATAATTTGGTCACTAAAATATCAAATATTTTTAATTTCTTACAAAAGTTAATTTCTTCTTATAAAAGTTCCACGCAAAACCAGCGATAGAAAGCAGCCTTAGGAACGTTAACCCAACTCAGCAGAACAAACGATGATTAGTGGGCCTCGCAAAGGATGGACCAATGCTTCGAGAAGTAAACAAATTTACTAAGAAATAAAGTTGCAACATTTTTTTTCAAATTTCAATTTCAAATTTCAAATAATACCCTGCTTATTTATCAGATTCGCTTTTTACACAGACTTTGTTATATTTTGTTACAAATGTATGGAGGAATTTTATACTTTCATCAATATTTTATTGAAAAAGCTTGTAGAATTACACAATGATTTGGTAATTTTTACAATTAGTTAATTAATTAATTAGTAGTTAATGGTAATTATTTCTCTAAAGGTGCATAATAACTTCCTTCCGATTTAACGCGGTTAAATATCACATCAAAAGATTTAAGTTTTGTTATTATAAAGTCCTTACGTATTGTATCGATAATTCGACTATTAAATTTTTAAACTTATATATGTGACTTCTTTATAAATTTCATTATTTTAAATACGTTTTAAGAACGTCAATCTGGCAATCTAGCGCTAAGAGCTTTGTGTTTATATGTTTTATAAGAAGCTGAGTACTTTCATACATACATCCATTAAATTTGGGATACTCGTACTATCATCACGTAATTTTAAGAATGGAAATTAAAGCAATTCCCATTCGTACTGTCATCAGGTATGTAACTTTGGAATGGAAATCGCTGCATCTTTTAGGCGCATCAATATTACAAGGTTACATCCCAAGCTAATAAAAGCGAGGTAAAAATTACACTGAAGATGACACAACGCTAAAACCGGTTTGTCTCCAAACCAAATTAGACAAGGGATGATGGAAAATTGTTCCACAATGCATCATGTGTCGGAAACACAAATCGCCAAAACGAAGTCACAAGTTTATTTTTATTTTACGATTAGTGAATGAAAATTTTTAACAATGGGAGTATTTACATATACATATGTGGAATAATACTGTGCGTTAAGAAATGATAGCGGCCTAGTTGCTGAAAAGTTCCAAATCCTTGCACATATTTACATCATATTGCAATCTAGAATTTTACATTTCCATTCGTATCCTTGGGTTGCTTCTTGGGAAAGTCTAATTTTAAAGCATTAATAAATGATAGCATCGTTGAAGGAATATGCAATAAAATTTAATGAATTTAATGTTTTTTATTGTTTTTTTCTTTCTTTATTTGTTTGTGTAAAGTTTTACATGTTAAAGCTCAACCAGCCACCGACAGATAGGTCGTGTCAGCTGGCACGGTCGATGGTTTTACGTCGGTCGCTAGTTGAGCTATTACTGGAGGGCAAAGCAAAAGCCCTCCCATATGAAGCTCAGGCACTTTCATTTGAAGTGAGTTTATATGTCAGGGCACAAGGTAGGGCGATACATTTTTTATATTTAAAAGGTAAATTTGTATATGGGTATTTCCTGAAAAGTGTCAACCAAGGGCAAAAAAAAAATTTGCCTGAATAAAGTTTATAGGTGCCAATTGATAACAACATATTTTGTCTTTCATTCACTAAAATATTGGACTCATTGTTCCATTCCATTTCAAGATATTTGCGACTTTCCAACTACACTTTCAAATGTTTTTTTTTCCGAGAAACCAAATCTTCCAGAAATCCTTCATAATTGTGGCCCACGATTAAAAAGAATTGGAAATGAAAAAAATTAGTATAGCTTATGTTCTGTAAGCCTTACAGCAAAAACAACGTATATATACAATATCGGTCATATCTATAGCACGCCATTTCAAAGTTATATTGTGTGCCACTTATGTTTATTCATTTATTTTTAAGAATTTTCAATTAAAATACAGTTCATTCACAGAGAAACCCCATACAAACCCATGTGTAACAATTTGTAGAAAACTACAAAAAAGTCCAACAAATTTTCACCTAAATTTCAAACTTTTTTCTCGGAGGTGTTAGATTTTTTTTGAGTACACAGTTTTTTAGTGCCTTCAATTTTAGTCTGATAATGTGCAAGTTTCAAGTGGCTAAAAGTTACCGTTGATTTTTTAGAATTTTTTTCGCCAAAGGTGTTGCGGATTTCTTCCATATACAAATAAATTGAGTTTATTCATTGTATGGAAACCAATGCGACAAAAAAATCTACAAAATAAACAGTAATTCGTAGACACTTTAAATTTGCACATTATCAGACTAAAATTGAAGGGGCTAAAAAACTGTGTACTCAAAAAAATTCTAACACTTCCGAGAAAAAAGTTTGAAATTTATGTGAAAATTTGTTGCACTTTTTTGTAGCTTTCTACAAATTATTAAGCTTGGGTTTGTATCGGGTTTGTCTGAGAATGAACTATGTTTTAATTGAAAATTCTTAAAAATTAATAGATAAACATAAGTGACACTCAATATCACTTTGAAAGGGCGTGCTATAGATATGACCGATACTGTATATATATACAGGGCCGTATCCAGGATTTTTTTTTTTCGGGGGGAGGGGGGAGGGGGGTTTTGGCAACATTTTTTTTTTACACTTTTATTTCAACATATTTTGATTAAAAGAAAAATACTGATAAAAATAAAATATTTCACACAAACAGCAAAAAATATAATCGATAATCGCATGAGGCTATTGCCTAAACATTTTAAAATGTACTTAGCGGCATTGTGCTACTATTACCTTGTTTATACCGACACATAAAGCGCTTTGGCCCAGTTCGCTGTGATTCAAAACGGAAGCATAAACCAACTTTCAATACGCTCAGAAATTCAAAAGTGTGTTGACACGAATTTGTTTTCAAATCGCTTTTTTATTTCTCACATCGTTTAGAAAACAGGTATAAACACATCACTCATTTGACGCGAAGTGAAAAACGCTGGTTTTCTTTACACAGCCCGTTTTAAATTTGAATTATTATAACAAATTTGAATTGTTGTTCTCTTCCACTTCGGTTAACCGCGCAAATTAATTATTTAAGAAATATCGAATAAAAATAACAAAATTTTGTTTACTTCTCACTACGGTTTCTGCGAGTGCGCTTTAACGAATGCTTGAAAGAAATATGTGTTGAGTCAAATCAGTTTTTTGTTAATACGGTTCTTATATTGGTATAAACAAGGTATATGATAACACGGCCGAGTAATCATAGCCAACTTATGTACAGTAGACTGCATCACTGCCCATACAAAAAAAAGCGGTACTGTTTTTCCACTGGAATTATAAAATCTATGTATTATATTTTAAGACTTCCACCAAAATATCCTGCAAAAATATTAAGATTTACGATCAGAAAATACCTCCAAAGTTTAGTTCTTTTATTAATAAAGTTTTTTTTATATTTTTTGAAAAAATTACCTCAGATGACGGAGTAGTTTAAGCTTAAAAAGTTTTCAAAAAAAAATTCTACGGAATCATAATAATGAGATTTTTGATGCTGTTTTTGCACTTTTTTCAAAGACTGGTTTAAGAAAAACTTAAATACTTCAGCCAAAACCTTACCATTTAGACTTATGAGGTACCATTTTCTCACCCTTTTAATTTCTTTGCGAATAAGCTCACTAAAAATATGAAAAAGGGAGGTAAGATAAACGAGTGTCATTCCATGTTGAACTAAGATGTGTTGGTATTTGCAAAGAAACAAAAATAGTAGAAAATGATACCTGTGATACCTTATAAGTTAATATCGGTAAAGTTTTGGAGCAGGTTTTCAAGTTTTTCTTAAACAAATCTTTGAAAAAAGTTAAAAAACAGTATCAAAAATCTCACTATTATGATTCCGTTGATACAATTTTTGAATATTTTTATATACACTGCCGGAACAAAGTATTGGCACAGCATTTTTTCACAATATATGTAGGAGCGTATTAACCCATCCTTAGGCGACAGATAAGTGCAACCCTGGGTGAGCTACGTAGGAACGGAGTGACAAAGGACGAAACAATGATACCTAAAAGAAACTAAGACGAAACAGAACACGGCACTTGTTGCGCGACTTCTAAACCGGACAGACGTTAAAGGGCAATATTAATTAAAACATAAGAACTAAAGTATAAGCAAATTCATTAAAATTAACTAAAAACATAGGAATGTAAAAAGTGCTCGAGCCAATAGAACTACTTTAATACTTAAACCTAAAAACGCATGTTTAAAGTGTCAGCCACTCGGAAATCCCTACAGTTGGTGTCAGAGTAGGGTGCGGTAAAAACTCAAACACGCCGGTGACAAAAATTTCGTTTCACCTTTTTGAAATCCAGTGCGGTAAAATTTGCAAATTTGCTCAAAAGCAAAACAGCATACATATCTCGTCTAGTTCGGTTAAAAATAGTGGCGTTTGTTGCAGTCCCCAAACTGTACCGCGGTCTGTACGGCATCGGTAGACCCGATTTAACGGCGAAAAAATAATCCCGTTCAAAGCGACAGAAAGTGAAGTGCTCCCTCAGTATAGAGAAGCAGCGACATACAAGGGAGACTAAACAAAAGCATAACCGCCAGTGCCGTTGGTAACGCAGCGGCGGTGGAAGTCGCTAAAGTTTTAGCAGCATGTGCGCGTTATAATCTACCCTACCGTTATTGCTTCTGGGTGAAGCGGTTGCATACAGCAACAACGCAAAGCAAAATTTAAAAGTTTTAAGCAACAAAGTGCACAACCATCGAAACTTCTGGGTGAAGTCAGCGTCTTCGCAGCGCGCAGTCAGCGTCAACAAAGCGCACAAACACCGAAACTTCTGGGTGAAGTATCAAGTGCGCAGTCAACATCAGCAGAGCGCACGACCATCGAAACCACTGGGTGAAGTCAGCGCCAACGCAGTGCGCAGTCGGCGTCAGCAAAGCGCACGACAATAGAAACTGCTGGGTGAAGTAACCAAGCTTGAAGTCAGTATAAAGAAGGAACATATTTGAACTTCAGTGAACAAGTGTCGAAACTAAGAACGAGTAGCGCTGTATAACCAAATACAAGCAGCGCAAGAAATAATCACTTGGCACAGCAACGCAAGTGCGAACAACCAAACATCGTATCACCTACCAGCATTGCAGCGCACCAACATCATCATCGGTCAGCATTAGTGCAACGATAGGTCCTTTGCAAAAGCAAAATTGTATTTGTGGAATCAGCACAAAGGAGAGAGAACAAAGAAGAGCAGCAGGCAGCGCTACGGATGGTAAAGCAGGAAAATTTGAACGTCAGTAAGCAAACGTCGAAACTAAAAACGAGCAGCGCTGTATAACCAAATACAAGCAGCGAAAGAAAAAAGCACTTGGCACAGCAACGCAAGTGCGAACAACCAAACATCGTATCACCTACCAACATTGCAGCGCACCAACATCATCGTCGATCAGCATTAGTGCAGCGATAGGTCGTTTGCAAAAGCAAAATTGTATTTGTGGAATCAGCACAAAGGAGAGAGAACAAAGAAGAGCAGCAGGCAGCGCTACGGATGGTAAAGCAGGAAAATTTGAACGTCAGTAAGCAAACGTCGAAACTAAAAACGAGCAGCGCTGTATAACCAAATACAAGCAACGAAAGAAAAAAGCACTTGGCACAGCAACGCAAGCGCGAACAGCGAAACAACCAAACATCGTATCATCTACCAGCATTGCACAGCACAAGCATCATTGTCGATCAGCATTAGTACAGCGAATAGGGTGTCTACAATAGCAAATTTTAATTTTCGGAATCGGCGCAAAGGAGAGAGACGACAAAGAAGAAGAGCAGCAACTATACGGAATAAAAAGCGTTGTAAAATAGGAACATCCGGTAATTAAGCAATTTGTATTTACAAACCACTAGGTACGATTTACTTTTCTTACTCTTTGTTTTATATACATAAATATTTTCTTTGCGAAGAGAGCGAAAACTAAATATTCATAATTCCAATATGCTAAAGAAACAAAAAAAAAACGCTCGCATCTTACCCTTTGTTATTGTATTCAAATCATTTTTCTATTGTATTCAAATTATTTTCCTACATTCATAAGCAATTTTATACACGTAATCGTTTTCTTTGCGAAGAGAGCGAAAACTAAATATTCATAGTTCCAATAAGAATTACGTATGCAAAAGAAACACAAAAAATAAAATGCTCGCATATTACCCTTTGTTTTTGCATTAAAATCATTTTGCTGTTTTATTCAAATAATTTTCCTACATTAACACATAAACGTTTTTCTTTGCGAAGAGAGCGAAAACTAAATATTTGTAACTTCAATAAGAGTTCCGTGCGTTAGAAAAACAAATATATACTTGCAAACTGAAGTGTAGAAGGGAGTAAAGAATTTCAACGAGCACGATTCTGTAAATTTTATTTTGCCAATATTTCTAAATTGCAGATAATTAAATATTTTTTTTTGTATTTTAAATAAAATATCGCTAATACATAGCTACTTTAAGGCATTTATTGTTGATTTGTATGCTTATCCATTTTACAATATTTAAGACATTATAGCTACCGTAATGGACACAGAACAGATCTTCAGGTTGACCGTCAACGAACTTAAAGAAAGACTATTAGGGCTTAATCTTTCCACGACTGGTCGTGAGGCCACCCTACAAGATAGGTTATGTGAGCACTTCGGCCTGACTGTGGGTGACGATGAGGTCTCAAACGATGATAGCGAGTCGGTGCAAAGCTTCGTATCACCGCCACTGAGTAATGTGCGCGCAACCTTCACACTCCGTGACATCGAAAACTCGATGTTAGTATTTAGTGGTTCAGGGTACCCAACTATTGAAGAGTGGCTCGAAGTTTTCGAAGAAAATGCAGCTTCAGTTCAATGGGATGAGTCACAAAAATTTATTTATGGCAAGCAACTTTTAAAGGGGGCTGCAAAAATGTTTGTGCGTAGTCTGCGAGGGGTCACAAACTGGAGTTCATTAAAGCGTTCATTGAAAGGCGAATTTGGCATAATACCTAAGAAACCGCCGCAAGCGACCTAATGAAGATTTTCGCGAATACCTATATAGCCTCATGGAAATAGGAAAAGCCATAGAGCTAGACGATAGGAGCTTAATCTAATATTTTGTAGATGGTATTCCGGATTCCAGAGTCAGTAAAAGTAATCTGTACCAAGCAAAGACAATACAAGACTTAAAGGACCAGATAGTTATATACGAAAAGGTGCGTTCCGGGCCTCAACCCAGCATCAATCCGCAAAAAGTAGTCGATGATAAAAACAAAATATTCAAGCCGGTAACAAATAACTCGAAGCGATGTTATCGGTGTGGAACGGTTGGACACTTGGCTCCAAACTGTTCACAGAGACAGTCAGGCTGCTATGGTTGTGGTCAACAGGGCCACCGGGTAGCACAGTGCCCTAAAGTTCAACCTCAAATTAAACAAGATAAACCAAAAATAAATACCTTAGGGATAACACAGCGTATTAGATCAATGGGTTGTGTCATTTTCAAAGATCTAAAGTTCAATAATTTTACTTTTTCGGCCTTATTAGACACAGGCTGTGACTTGTGCCTAATGCGATACGACGTTTTGTTGATGATGGGAGACGTCGAGTTGTCTCGAGAAAAGCATCGCTTGGAGGGCATATGCGAGAGTGGTTTGTACACAATGGGCAGTTTTAATTTAAAACTGGTTGTGGACGGTCTTGAGCTGGAAGTAAAATTCCATGCAGTACGTGAGCGTGATATTTTATATCAGGCCATCATTGGAAACGAAGTTCTTAGGCAGCTGGATCTGATAGTGACCGAAGATCAAGCCACCTTTAATAAAAAAGGTATAGGACATCAGACTAGTGTTGAGACAGAGTATAATGAAGAAATTGAGCTGGTGAAAGAATTCAGAGACCTGTGCTTGGCGGTAACACCTGCCGTCAAAGACACTCTTGAAACAGATTTATCACATCTTAGGGACGAGATAGCTAAAGAAGTAGAAACCCTTATTAAGAACTACAATCCTAAGGCACAGCACCCTTCACCTATTCAGATGAAAATTTGTTTACTTGACGACGTACCGGTATATCAAGGGCCAAGGCGCATGTCCTACGCTAATAGGCGTGTCGTAGATAACCAAATAACAGAGTGGATGAAAGATGGGATTATACGCCCGAGTTCCTCAGAGTATGCATCTCCGATCGTATTAGCGGCAAAGAAGGACGGTAGCCAAAGGCTGTGCGGCGATTACCGCAGATTGAACGAGAAGATAATGAAGGATAATTTCCCTATGAAACTGATGGATGATGTCATCGAGAAACTGCAGAGCGCGCGTACATTCACTACGATTGACCTACGCAACGGATTTTTCCATGTCCCAGTTGAAGCGAAATCGCGAAAGTTACCCATCAGGGTCAGTACGAATTCATGTTTGTACCCTTCGGCATATCCAACGCCCCTGCGGTTTTTCTGAGATATATTTACACGGTATTTAGGGATACGGTAGAAAATAACATCGTAGTTACTTATATGGACGATTTAATTATCCCGTCAAAGAATAAAGAAGAAGGTATTGCCAAATTAAAACTAGTCTAAACAGGGCAGCCGAATATAACCTGCAAATTAAATGGAGCAAGTGCCAAATCCTAAGAGAAAGGGTAGATTTTCTAGGGTACATTGTAGAACCAGGTACTATAAGACCATCTCAGGCAAAAACTCAGGCGGTTGAAAGATTCCCTATACCGAGGGATCGAAAAACCCTTCAGAGATTCTTAGGGCTAACCTCGTACTTCCGGCGCTTCATTGATGGCTATGCGGTGATCGCTAAACCACTCTCGGACCTCCTGCGTAAGGAAACGAAGTTTGTGTTCAAGGAGGAACAAATGATAGCATTTCAGCAATTAAACACTTCTTTAGTGAGTGAACCGGTGTTGAGGTTATACAACCCCAAAGCCGCAACAGAGCTTCACACTGACGCCTCTAAGTATGGTTACGGGGCAGTCCTTCTCCAAAAGGATAGTGAGGACCAGCAGTACCATCCTGTGCAGTACATGAGTCAGAAGACTACCGAAGCTGAAGAACGGTACCACTCCTACGAGCTCGAGGTCCTCGCCATTGTAGCCGCGTTGAAGAAGTGGCGGGTTTATTTGCTTGGTACCCCCTTCAAAGTCGTAACCGACTGTAACGCGTTCGCAATGACGATGCATAAAAAGAACGTTCCGTTAAGAATAACACGCTGGGCACTATTTTTGCAAGATTTCACGTACACGATAGAGCACAGATCGGAGACCAAAATGCGGCACGTAGACGCATTAAGCAGAATCACTTGCTTATTGTTAGAAGATTCCTTACGCCACAGGTTACAACAAGCACAATCCGAAGACGATTGGACACGAGCAGTAAAAACAGTATTAGAGAAGGACTCGTATGAGATTTTTATACTAAGCACAGAATACTATATAAGGATCCCATCAAGGAACTGGTAGTAGTGCCATCATTAATGGAAGAAGAAATTATACGGGTAGCACACAGTCAGGGTCATTTCTCCGCTAAGAGAACGCAAGACATCATCGAAAAGACATTTTACATTCCGCAAGTATCATCAAAAGTCAGGCAACTAGTTCGTAGTTGTGTACAGTGCATTATTTCCGAATCCAAAGCTGGCAAGAGAGAAGGGTTTTTAGAACCAATAGACAAGGAGGACCGACCATTGGGAACGTACCACGTGGACCACGTCGGCCCAATGGAAAAAACGAATAAGCTGTATAGTAACATCCTCGTCATTGTTGATTCCTTCTCCAAATTCGTTTGGCTATACCCTACGCGAAGCACAGGAACCGATGAAGTGATCCAACGATTAGAAAAGCAAGCATTCACCTTTGGAAACCCGAAATGCATTATATCGGGCAGAGGAGCTGCCTTTACGTCCTACTTATTTAGGGAGTATTGTGAAAACGAGAATATCCAGCATCTGTTAATAGCGACGGGTGTTCCAAGAGGAAACGGCCAGGTTGAGCGGGTACAGCGGATTATCATGCCCATGCTGGCTAAGCTGTGCTCCGAAAACCCGACCACCTGGTACAAATACGTAGACTAAGTACAACAAACTCTACATAACACACCTCCAAGAAGCACAAAAGTATTCCCATTCAAACTATTAACCGGAATAGAAATGCGTGTAAGCTGTATTCCTGAGCTGCAAGAATTTCTTGAAAACGACGCCATTAACGAACTTGACAGAGACAGAGAAGCACTGCGCAGAAAGGCGCAAGAAAATATTTCGCGAATCCAGCAAGAAAATCGGACATGTTTTGACTCCAAGCGAAAACAAGCCGTAAAATATAAAATTGATGAGCTGGCCATTAAACGCACCCACTTCGTGAGTTCACTCCGGCTTCGGCCATGATTTTTTGGACCTTATAAGGTTAACAAGGTATGGAACCACGAGAGGTACGATGTGGAAAAGGTTGGTGAGGGCGAAGGCCCAAGACGAACAACGACCATAGCGGAGTATATGAAAAAGTGGCAGCCATTGTTTGAGGCCAAACGATAAACCAGGATGGCCGAATGCAGGAGCGTGTTTACCCACCCTTAGGCGACAGATAAGTGCAACCCTGGGTGAGCTACGTAGGAACGGAGTGACAGGACGAAACAATGATACCTAAAAGAAACTAACACGAAACAGAACACGACACTTGTTGCGCGACTTCTAAACCGGACAGACGTTAAAGGGCAATATTAATTAAAACATAAGAACTAAAATATAAGCAAATTCATTAAAATCAACTAAAAACATAAGAACTAAAGTATAAGCAAATTCATTAAAATTAACTAAAAACATAAGAACTAAAGTATAAGCAAATGTAAAAAGTGCTCGAGCCAATAAAACTACTTTAATACTTAAACCTAAAAACGCATGTTTAAAGTGTCAGCCACTCGGAAATCCCTACATATATGCAAAAAATTTTATTCTTATATTTTCCCGCCAATTTTGTATAAAATACATATGGTTCATTCAACAACAACAGATTCGCAGAATTTAGCAATGTTCATGTAGCATGTTCGATACAAGTTCCATTTTGGGAACGTCCGAACGGGAACTTGTGATCGCTATAGACTAACCATATACCATTTGTGGAAAATATTTTCATTGAATTCAGATAGGCATTGATGATGACTACTCATGGCAAAAAATGTGTGTTCATTCAGAGCCTACTATAGTTTTTATGATGAAAAAAGTGTATCCAAACGGAACGTCCGTAACGCAGGAAACACTATACTTCAGGGCATACCGCCGAGCAGTATCTACGTGATCTACAAAGCGCATACGGATAACATTGTATATCTGGTCCAAAATATGCCTGCCGGCAGTCATCTGTTTGTTTTTGGGGACTTCAACCTCCCAAACATTGCTTGGTCAGGGAGTTTCTCTAATTTGGGTCTTATTCCAACTAATATTACCGCCGCGCATGAATTGTATTGCGTTGATAACCTTTTAAGTCCCGACTTAATTCAAATTAATAGTTTTATGAACAAGCTTAGTAGAATTTTTGACCTTGTTTACGTTAGTGCGAATATCAACACCAACATCTCGCAATGTCATTCCCCAATTTCCCCCACTGACAAGCAGCACGTTTCGCTACTAGTGATGGTGGAATTCTATGAATTCTCACCCAGTAAACCTGATAACAGAGTCGCTTTTAAATACGGGTGCTGTGATTTCACTGGGAAAATATGTTCTCTGGTCTAAACGTCGTTGAGTGCTTTTCGGTATTTAAATCCCATGTGTACGAATTATGTTTAGGGAGTATTCCATTAATAAAACAAAAACCCTACAAGCTTCCGTGGTACACGCCTGAGCTTAAAAAACTTAAGAATCAGCGTAACAAGTTCTATAAAAAGTATGTAAAATCTAAAAATCAGCTTAATTGTAACAAGTATCAGCAGTCTTTAAAGAAATTGCCTTAATAAGTTTCTTTATAGAAGTTACATACTTTGAATTGAATCGAGCATTAAATCGAATCCTAATACCTTCTGGCAATACATCGAATCCAATAAGTCAAGCGTGGGTGTACCATCGGCAATTTATCTTGGTGAAAAACTTGCAAGTTCACCTCTAGATATAGCAAATTTATTTGCCGATTTCTTTAAATCTAATTTTGTTCAGGATGATGATAGTGGTCCATCCACGTTTTGTCAGGTAAATCAGTCTACAGCATTAAATTTTGGTTCCCTAAGGTTAACTTCTGATGACATAATCAGTGGTATCAAGAGCTTAAAACATTCCACTCGGACAGATGCGGATGGACTTTGTTCTGTCTTCCTTAAAAAATGTCAAGCTATTGTAGTGCCTCTGAAATTTGTTTTTAACAAATCATTAAGTTCAGGAGTTTTCGTCGAAGACTGGAAAGCAACAGCGATTACGCCCATTTTCAAAGGCGGTAAAAAGAATGACGTTGCTAATTATAGGCCAATCTCCAAGCTTTCTACTATTGCAAAACTATTTGAGGGGATTGTTAAAGAAAATATGTATTTCGCCGCTAAAAGCTTAATTTCACCTAACCAGCATGGGTTTGTGGCTGGGCGGTCCACGCTCACTAATCTATCCGTTTTTGGTGAATACTCCATTGATGCGTTCTCTGCTGGGCTCCAAGTAGACTGCATATACACCGACTTTGCCAAAGCCTTCGACAAAGTGTCCGATACTATTTTATTANACTTTTCTGATCCCTATACTCTGAAATTGCTGTACACATCATTCGTTCGCTCCAAGCTTGAATATGCGGCCTTTATCTGGAGACCGCATCAAAAATTTGCTGTTGATAGAATCGAGCGTATTCAAAAGCTGTTTCTAAAATATTTCCTTAGTTCCTTAAAATTCTCAGATCCCATCCCTTCTTACCATTCCCGTCTCCTCTTACTTAATCTAAAGTCCCTTGAGGCCAGAAGGACTGTTCTATCTCTTTATTTTGTGTTTGGGGTGATTAATGGAGAAATTGACTGCCCTTCACTGTTGATTTCCGTTCAGTTTCTTGTACCAACGAGGTCTCTTCGCTCTTTTTAACCATTTTATATCAAAAACGTAACTACAAACTATGCCAGGTATGCTCCAACAGCGCGTTCACTTCGCGAACTTAACGAGATTGCGAATTCTATTACCCTTGATTTTTCTTTGCCTAAGAATGTGTTTTCTAATTTACTAAACTCGATATTCTTCTAGCATTTTCTGTATAAATGTTCAAGTCTAGGTTAGCGTTTTAATCAGTAAGAACCATTGTTAGTTTTTTTTTACTTTTTCGAAATAAAACAAACAAATGTGCTACAAGTGCTTATAGAGTGAGCAGCTCTGTTTTAGAATATTATCCCTATGAATTGTAGTGGGCACAATTTTCAAAAAGTAAAGTAGAAAGAGACAGTTTTAAAATAAAAACGTAAATTTATTTTCAGTCAATTAAGTATGAAAAAGATTTAAAACTAAAATGTTTTGCAATAAAATTTAAAAAGCTACCTGTAATAAAAAGCATTTGATATGTTTGCGTCATTTGTCGAACAAAATGTTAAGCAGAAGTTACTGTAAGCTTCAGTAGCATTTGCTTCTTCAAGAAAGGCGCGGAGTGCATTGAAAACGTATGGTTTTAAAACAAAAAATAAGAATAATAATAATGGCCGACCATCTCCTCCGATTTCTGGCATGCGTCTTGATGTTGTCACACAAAGGGAGGGACCTAGAGTTTTACGCCGACTCCGAACGCCGATCGTATTTTTATGAAAAACGGTTTTTCTTGGCAGAAATAAACTCGGTGGTTTGCGCAAATTAGCGTTGCTCGGATTTCACTTTGCACTTGTACTTAAGCAACAGGTGCTGTGTGGTCTCGTTTGAGGGTGCTTCCTCCAATCCCTTCGTAGCCTTCTCAGGCGTGCCCCAAGGTAGTATTTTAGGACCTTTACTTTTTGTTCTTTTTATCAATGATATATGTAGTTGTTTTTCATCCTCACAGCTTTTGCTATATGCTGACGACCTGAAAATTTTTTCCGCGGTCAAAGAATATGAAGACGCGTTACGGCTTCAAGAAGAAGTTAATAAATTATATATGTGGTGTCGTAGATCTCGTCTCTATTTTAATATTAATAAGTGTTACCACGTAACGTACTCCAAAGTGGTGGAAACGTGGTTCCCACGTCATATAGTATTTCTGGTACTGTCCTTCAGGCAGTGGACGAGATTAAAGACCTAGGTGTGATTTTTGATTGCTCGTTTACCTTTAATAAGCACATTGACTTCATTATATCCAAATCATATGCTGCTCTGGGATTTGTGCGCCGAAATAGCTCAAACGGTTTTTCTTGGCAGAAATAAACTCGGTGGTTTGCTATTGCCTGCCGAGGGGCGCCCGGCTAAAACTAATTAATAAAATATCTACAAAATTAACAATAAAATATTTTCTTCGCAAAATCTATGAAGGGCTCTTCTATTAAACAAAAAAAAAAACTAGCAGTTACTCGTCGCACCGCTGTATTGTATATATATAGAAGGGATATGCTCCTTCCAAATTCTTGATAGCATTGGTTGCATACGTACATAATTGACTTAAAAAAATCTCTCACTGCCAAAGACATAACTGAAATATTGAAGATCCATGTATGCCTAAACCATCTTGAGCAATCTCTAGAGTTTTTGGGGCGAGAGGAAAGCTTTGGAATTCGGTCTGAACAAGCTGGGGAGTCAATCCATCGTCATTTCGTGAGGTTTTGGAATAGAGGAAAGTGAAAAACCATCATGGATCCCATATATGCTGTGAAACTAAAGGAAGCAGTCATAGACTTTTCTTTTAAGCACATTAAAACCACGAGGCAAGTGATTAACTTTGGCTATGCCATAGCTTGTATACACTTCAAACATCACAATAGTCAATTTGTATGTAAAGTTTCCTTACTTGAGTAAATATTTCTGATAATATTTTTTGAGAATCTTGTCACTATTTCTGGAATTTGATTTCCTGACAGGTACAGTAGTATTTGCAATTACACATATCGTCATTTAAAGTACAAAACCGCGTATCAAAAAAATGCAAAACCGCGTATCAAGATAATGCAAAACCGCGTATGTGAGGTTGCATAGATTATTTTCTATTTCAAAATGGTTCTCTTTTTTATAAAGCAATCACATTTCTGGCTAGTATATTTCACTACGAATGAATGAGGATTGAGCCAAGAGCTTGTGTGAGCAAATCCAATTTTTGGCAGCAAATGTCAGTTACGCGGTTTTCCAGAATGACCATACGCGGTTTTGTACTTTAAACGACGATATGTACATACACTGGAAATCAAAAGTGAGTGCATGGTGTTTTTGTTTAATATTTGCAATCTTTTTCTAGTTAAATTTTTTTTGTGGTTATTTTTTTTATAAAAATATGGTTCGTGCTTTAATTTAAACCGTATAAGTCTAATTTTCAAACTTTATACAGAACTTAGAAAATTCAACGGATTTCACGTTTGACCTTTTTAATCTGAATTTTTAGAAAAATGTTAAGTACGTAGATAGATCGGTTTTTTAATTCTAGTAAAACAAGTGCAAGTTTTAAGTGGCAAAAAAAGCGCGTTGATTTTTTATTTATTTTATTGTATTATTAAGAAAATTAACGCTATATTTTACAAATTGCACTTGTTATATGCATTAAAACGCAAAATCCGTAGGAAAAAATATTCATTAAAAATGAACGCGTTTTTCAGCCGCTTAAAACTTGTTTTACTAGAATTAAACCGATCTATCTGCTTACTCAAAATTTTTCTAAAAATTCAGATTAAAAGGGTCAAAATTTAGACGAAAATTCGTTGAATTTCTGTATAAAGTTTGACTTATGTGGTTCTAATTAAAGCACGAACTATATTTTTATAAAAAAAAAAATTAAAAAATTTTACTTGAAAAACATTTCAAATATTAAACAAAGCACACCGGGCACTCACTTTTGATTGCCAGTGTATATACATATATAGTGTGTGTGAATGTGCGTACGCATAAATATACTTTGGCCAGTGACGGTAGCCATTTTTATGCATTTAAATTTTTAACACTCGAGTTTTTTTTATTAAAATCCTGAATAAGACCTAACGGGGTGGTTTTCTCCTATATGGACACCTACGATTTCAGGGTAAAGATTTCTTGTTCCAGTGGATGTTAAATAATCACCGGGCACCTATGAATTTTTTTGGCATTATGGAAAAACTTTTCTTTGCCAGACAACTGTGAATGACGTGCAGTATTCTGCGAACATTTAAATGTTGAAACACCAGTCTCGTTTCTATGGTGGCCATATCCTGATCGATCACATTGTTCATCACTAAAATATTCTAAAACTTCTAGAAAGGTATAAATGAGCTAATGTAGAAAATGTATTTTCAAAGACATTTTGTCTCCGATTTGGGCTTGGTTTCTCAGTATTTTTCCTACAAGGGTTTTAGCAGTTTTAGCCAGATTTTTTTCTAGGAAACCATTGATGACATCAATGAAAGAGTTGAATCCACTTAACTTCTGACACCCAAATTCATAAAAAATAAAGAAGACTTTAACTTCTTTACAAATTAAACATTTTTATGGAAATGTCACTTTATAGAGCTCTTTATCTATTTTATTTTTTATGAATAATTTGAAGTCTTCAGTTGCCATAGTTTCTGAATGAACGTATGGTATATTCGAAATCAGCGTCCTAAATATACCCCAGAAATATGGATGCCGTCCTTGCCTTTTCCTGGAAATTATGTTTTGTAAACCTATGTTATTACAGGGTATTTAGGACAGGTTAAGTGTTACCAATAAAAATGCCATATTTTCTTTATTTATGAATAAGTTTTGCTGGACTAAACAAAAAGGATTATGAGCAGGGTCAGAGGTTTTTTTATTATAGATTGGTATTCACCGTGATCGTGAGCGAAAAAAAAGCAAAAAATTGTTAACGATAGACAACGATCGTCAAACGCCTTCTCGAAAAAAAGGGGAAATTAAGGGCCTTGAGGTTGATGCTCTTCCCATTATCGTCGAGGCGCTGGCATGCATGTGTATTGTGTTTCCAAAAATTTAAGTAATACGCAATCGCTTTATTTGTTTATCTTTTTAGATAAAAATGAACTTTTATCTGCAAAGAATTTCTTGGAACAAGCGGCCGAAGAAAACTTACCTGAGTTCTTAAAAGCTCTTTCGGATATATTGGTCTCTGTGAACAACAGTCCAGTAGCACGTATGGCTGCAGGATTACAACTTAAAAATCATTTGACCAGTAAAGATGAGACTGTCAATCAACAGTATCAGCAACGATGGCATCAATTTTCAGAAGATACTCGCGAGTACATAAAAAGAAATGTATATGTAAATTTTTTAAATACCAATATCATTATTCAAGCTAATTTTATTTTTAGATCCTCGCTGCTTTGGGAACAGAAAATACTCGGCCTTCCTGCGCTGCACAGTGTGTTGCTTATGTAGCCGTCACAGAATTGCCTCTAAAAGGATGGCCTGTTCTTATTCAAACATTAGTCAACAAGGTTGTGACTGATAATTCCAGCGAAATTGATCGTGAAGCAGCACTGGAAGCTATTGGATACATTTGTCAGGACATACGTTATGGCGTGTTGGAACACCAGTCGAATCAAATTTTGACAGCTATCATCCATGGAATGAGAAAGCTGGAGCCGAGCAATCATGTCCGACTAGCAGCAACAACTGCTTTGCACAATTCCTTAGAATTCACAAAAGCTAATTTTGAAAAAGATCTGGAAAGAAATTTCATAATGGAAGTAGTATGCGAAGCAACTCAATCTCAAGACACACAGGTTTGTGTAGCCGCCCTACAGTGCTTGGTTAAAATTTTAACCCTTTACTATCAATATATGGAACCTTATATGGCCCAAGCTTTATTCCCTATTACTTTGGAAGCTATGAAGTCAGAAAACGATCAAATAGCTTTACAGGGAATTGAGTTTTGGTCAAATGTATGCGATGAGGAAATCGATTTAGCAATTGAAACTCAAGAGGCAAATGACGCCGGTCGAGCTCCTATTCGAGTATCAAAACATTACGCCAGAGGCGCTCTTCAATATCTAACTCCTGTGTTAGTAGAAAAGCTCACAAAACAGGATGAATGTGACGACGAAGATAACTGGAGCCCACCGAAAGCAGCATCTGTTTGCCTGATGCTATTAGCAACATGCTGCGAAGATGAGATTGTTCCATATGTTTTCCCGTTCATCAAGGATAACATAGAGTCGCCAAACTGGCGTTTTCGCGATGCTGCTGTTATGACCTTTGGATCTATTTTAAGTGGCCTAGAAACCAATACTCTAAAACCTTTAATAGAGCAAGCAATGCCTACACTGATACATTTAATGTATGACGAAAGTGTAATCGTTCGGGATACGACAGCATGGACCTTTGGCCGGATATGTGATGTAAGTTATTTCTAATTTTTTAATTAGTTCCTAGAAGCTTAGGCTCTGTGTTGGTTACGGTGAACTTTAGTACCCACATTGAAGTCAAATTTGAAATATCTCAACACTACAGGTATTTCCGATTAATTGCACCGAGTCTACCTAGTATTATGAAAACATAAAGGCATAATTTAATAAAATTGTCGTTGTTACTTTAAATTTTCATTGCATAACATGAAGGCATAAATATACCCCAGTAAAAGAATTATATGTGCAATACATCAACTTCAACTAGTTAAATGAAAAACCAATACTAGATCTTTGATGCTTTTCCCCAATAATTGTATTCATTTACTTTATCAAAAGAATATAAAAAACTTTCTGAATATGCATTAGTTTATAACAAGAGAATTTAATTGTACCATTATGTTGAAATTTTCATAGAAAATATTTATATGTGCAAAGAAACAAGTTTTAGGCTATCGATTATTTTAGAAAAGTTTAAAAGATAATTTTATTTGTTGCTTTTGGATTGTATTTCTATTGCACAATTTTATTTGTTTTCCGCTTTGCGACATAGATTTTACCGAAATTTTGTAGTAAAATTTGTATTATCTCCTCCTATTTATGAAGTTTGGTTTATTTAAGTTTCAACGCGTTATCATTCTGTCTCAAATAATAATAATAAGTAAAAATCTTGTTGAGAAGTTGTTACAAATTACACTGGTATTAAAGCCCACATTTGAGGCTAGATATTCTAAAAGAAGGTATTTTATTCCCTCAATAACGATTTTGTTGTTCGCACGGTATGAACAACAACGTTTTGCCGCTGGAATTTTCAAATATCTTCAGTCGAAATGAGCGAAAAATGTGCCAACTTAATGCACAAAGAATGTTTCTACTCTAGATATTAATTTTTCTCAAAGTGAAAATATTTTATTTGTTTTCCAAAGCTATACGCTTTTTACTTTAAAGCAGAGATTCCTTTCGCCAAGGGCAGGTTTGCCATGGGAGCCGGATGACTCTCCAATAATGGTGGGCATCTGGATCAGTTATATTGAATTTTTTTTCATCAGTGAAAATTGCATTTTTCAATTCTTCCTACGAAATTTGTAATTTTTGTAAAATGCTAAAAGGCATTTCTTGCCATATGCTATTTATTTCTTCAACCTAAGTACCAAATCTGTGTTTATTATTTATTGGAAACTTTGCCTTGTGAGAGAGAGATTCACATACATTTCAATTTTTACGGTAAATCATGCTGTTCCTAGTAGCTAACCTTTTGATATGTCATTTGCACCACTCTTGGGGTTTGTATAGGGCCATCAAGATCATTATTTCCATAGTCGTCGGGATTTTTAAAGGAATAATATTCTGCTGTCTAATTACTTTAGCAGTTATTTAGCTACCTTTCATGCCACAAAAATGCATTCCTGTTATATTTACGGGCTCTTCTTCAGATAGTTCAATGCCACGGGATATTATGGGCCATAATATAATTAGGGAAAATAGTAAAACGGTTTCTATTATGAAACAGCTTCTATATGTTTAACCTTTTACCACACAGTCATTGGTGTAGTTTTCTGTTGAAAATTTTTGACACTGCAGCAGGCGGAAGCTGAATAGTTAATTTTGCATATATATGTAATTATTTACTATTGAGTATTAACTATTGTTTGTGATGACGGTAGTTAAAATTATAAAGGAACATCCACTAAACATATGAAAACACTTATAAGCTAAAGGCTTTTATAATCGCATACAGCAAAAAGTTTTACCCTTCTTCCATAGAGCGAAAATGAGGAAAAACATATTGCAAATATAATTCTTTTACTGGGTTACATATACATATGCACTATCGTACAATTTAAAGTGCACAGCTTGCTCTAATATAATATTCATACTTATTTTCATGAACAATTTTTTTGGATTAATTACACGGTTCTCAAAAACGTGACGTGTCGAAAAATTTAACGAAATGGCAAATTTCAAAAAGAAAAAAAAATACGTGTTAATGAAAAACAAATTCGCCTGATTGATTCCACCTCATGACGATGAGTTAAATAGAAAATAGCTTGCACTTTTTTTCCCTCAGATACGAAAATCTCAATCTATGAAATTATACGATCAAATTGTGTTGAACCGTGTAATTTAAGAAAATATTATTATAGAAATCAAAGTTTTACAATTTATTTCAAGTTTACAAATATTCAAAAAATGTTCATCAAAATTTTCAACTTTTTATTCAGAACTTCTGGAGGGTGTTGCGGGTTTTTTCCATATAAAAATAATTGTGTATTCGTTATATGGAAGCAAATGCAACAAAAAAAAAAATAAACCAAAAAAATCAACGGTAATCTTTAGCGACTTGAAACTTGCACTTTGTTTACTAAAATTGAATGGGCTACAAACCTACATACTCGAAAAGTTTCTAGAAATTGTGAATAATTTTCATGAAAATAAATGTGAATATTACAGGTATTAGAACAATCTGTGCGCTTTAAATTGTCCGATACGATAGTGTACCTTGTTTATACCGACTCATAAAACGTTTTGACCCAGTTCATTGTGATTCAGAACGGAAAAACAAACCAAATTTTAATAGCTCAGAAATCAAAAATGTATTGACTCGAATTTGTTTTCAAATCGCTTTTTTATTTCTCACATCGCACAGTGTTTCTACTATATGGAGGCTGGTGGAAAAAAGTCGTGGTTACAGGTGATTAAAAAACCTATTGGACTTAGAGAGAGAAAATAATAATAACTAGAGTGCCAGTTACTGTCGAAATTCGACAGTTTTTCCAGTTTTAGAAGCCTTGGAGAGGTTTACTAACTGAACACGTAGCAAAACTTATACGGTACAAATTAACTAACCGGAAAATCTTCTGCTGAAACGTAACTAAATTTTTTTTATCTGAGAAGGTCTTTGGAGGACTTCGGCAGGAATTGGAACTGACCCGATACATTCAAGTTTATCGATAAATTTCAATGATTTGATACATATCGATAGTTCGATGAATTTCAAGAACACTAAAATTCGATAACTCAACAAAATTCGTGAATTCGACCAATTTCGATAACTTTGAAATTCGATGGCTCGATAAATTTCGATAACTCAAAAATGTAAAAACTTTGGATACCTTTATAAATTTTTACTTTTGACATCTCCACATTTTTCGAAAACTATCTAAACATTTTGATAACTCGTTACACTCTGTTAACACGATTAAATGCGATAAGCAGTGATAAATCGATAAGCTCATATAACCTTGAAATTTCGATAAATCGATATATTTTGAAAATTCCATAAACTTCGCGTTGTTGAACCAACCATTTTCAGTAGATCAATAATTATCGATAACTCTGTAAGTTGAAAGAACTCCATGCATTACGACACCTCGATAAATTTCGTTAAGTCTATAAATAATGATAATTCAATAAATATCGATAACTTGATACATTTCTTTAACTTGACAAATTTCGTTAATCCCACACGTTTTTATAGCTCGATAACTATCCGTAAATTTGGACAACTAACTTTCTGTGTCTATAAATTTCGACAACTCAGTAAACATTGATCAGTTTGAATAATTCGATACGTTGCGATAACTTAATAAGCATGGATAAATTCGATAATTTGATATAAACTTCGATGATTCGATAAATTTCAGTAACCTTTATGGCTGATTTTATTTCGATTCCTATCTTTTAACCTAATTCTTATGTATTTCTCATTGTCTCCATTTTCACCTTTATCTCAATTTTCGTCTTTATCTTCACTTTTGCCTCTTTTTGACTTCATCGTTCTCACTTGTTTCTTCATCTTCATATTTATCTTTATTTCAAAGTTTAATTTTAAATACGAAGTAAAACAAAATGCGAAACAGCTTAAATTGAACAGGTTGCGAAAACAACCATACACAAATATGGAAATTTTTAAACGACGATTTTCAACCAATTTCGAAACTATAAAAACTCCTCATCTACAGAAAATTACCTTTCCAACGGTGTTTTTGGTTTTGAAATCGGTAACTTTACCTTGGTCTTCATCTTTGTTTTTATCTTTCACATCTTTGCTTATATCCTTTTCTTTTTCTATTCACGTAGATGAGGTGAGGTGCGATGAGTGATAAGATGTGACGTGATTTTATGTGATGTGATAGGATGTCATGTCATGTGTTGTCATACCCTCAGATGTCATGTCATATGATGTCATATCATGTGATGCCACGTCAGGTAATGCCATGTCATATCATACGATGACATATCATGTGATGTCAAGTCATGTGATGTCATGCCATATAATGTGATGTCATATCATATGATGTCATGTCACGTGGTATCGTGTGATGGGATATCATGTGATGTCTCTTCATATCATGTGATGTCTCTTCATATCATGTGATGTCTCTTCATATCATGTGATGTCTCTTCATATCATGTGATGTGATGTCATTTAATGTGATCACATTCCATGTTCCGATTATTATATGGATAACCCTGTTGATAACTGTGCCGATAAAAATACCGATAACAATATCCATAAACATATAGAAAAATACAACGATTGCAAAATCGATTAATTCATCGATAAATATAACAATCATCAGTATCGATTATTGCACATATCGATAACAATATAAATCAATTATTTAATCGATTATTATACCGATAACAATATCCATTATTGTATCGATAATAATATAGATTATTATATTGATTATTATATCGATTACAATAGCTGTTATTTAATCAATAACAGTATCGATAACAACATCGATTATATTATCGATAGCAATGTCGATTATTATATCGATAAAAATATCGGGTTTTATATCGATAACAATATCGATCTTCATCCTCATCCTTTTCTTCATATTTAACTTTATTTTTGCATATTCCTCTACACCTTTACCTTAAAGGGTTTAAATTTGCTTTGATCTTCGTTTTTGCCTGTACCTCTAGGCATCTTTGTTTTTGTTTTTATTCTCAAACTGCTAAACCGCTGAGAACCATTTCGATGTGCATTATTCCCCTTGAATTTTACAATTTACTCCCAACCAACCAACTGCCGCTAAAGAAGTTTACTTCATGAATTCAAGAAATGTTCTTACCCTTTCAGTTACCCTAATTCTTATGTATCTGTCATTGTCTCCATTTTCGTCTTTATCTTCACTTTTGTCCTTTCTTTTGACTTCATCGTTCTCATTTATTTCTTCCTCCTCATATTTATCTTTATTTCAAAGCTTAATTTCAAATGTGTAGTGAAACAACAGGCGAAACATGTCAAATTGAACATGTTGCAGCAACATCTATACACAATTCGAAAATGTTTAAACAACGGTTTTGGGCGTAATTTTCAACCAATTGTGAAACCATAAAAACTCTGCTCATCTACGGAAAAATCGGTTCGGTAGAATCGCCAAACGAACGGAGACAAAATTTATGTTAGCGTATTAATATATAGATAATAGATTGGCGCTTACACATATGTTAGTGTTTGGCCGAGCTTCTCCCCCGATTTGTGGCGTGCGCCTTAATGTTGTCACACAAAGCGGAGGGACCTACAGTTTCACGCCGACTCCGAACGGCGATTGTATTTTTATGAGAAGCTGTTTTTCACGGCAGAAATGCACTCGGAGGTTTGCCATTGCCTGCCGAGGGACGACCGCTGTAAAGAAAAAACCTTTTTTCTATATTTTTTTGCGATGTTGCTTTGACCAGGGCTTGAACCCAGGTGCTGCGGAGAGAGAGAAAAGTAAAAGTCATAAATACAAAATATCACATAATTTACTCACCCCTCCCTACGAACGGTACATTTTCACGCACGATACCGACTAATCAGTTTATTTGCATTTTGCGCTGAACCCTTAACATCAAGTGTTTCTTTTTCCTCTGTAATCGATTCTTTTGTTTCTACTTTGGTGAGTAGCTGAAATCGCGCAGGGTGCGCCGGAGGAGTTCCAATTATTTTAATTAAAAGAACAGATAAAATGTTGTTTGAATTCAACTGCCAATTCACAAGCTTATTGCGTTCGATCGAGTTAGTACAAAGTTCACTTAAGAGCTACTTAATTTGCCCGAGTGGCGGTATAAAACATTTGGTGATGCGGTTGCGACGGCGGTTAAAAAGTGAGTGACCCCCGCTTCATCGGCGAGGACGAGTCACACCGTACCCTCGCTTACAATATATTCGACTGCTACAATGCAATTTCGAAAATACAAAGTAAGATGAGGTGGCACAATATTTAGTTAGGGTCTAGTACAATAATACATATTAGAAATAAATGAAATGAATTTACAATACCAAATTAATATATATGAAAGGCGCCTGTCACACCAACAATACGGATCGCGATATTTGGATCGCGATTCTGGATCTTGATATTTATTGAAGGTGTAGCATCAAATATTGATGGATCGTGATACGGATCCCAAAATATCTAGAAGTTCTGAAATCCGGATCACGCATCGCGGATCGCGCAGTAAATATTGAAGGTGTAGCATATTCAAAACGCGATCCATACATTTAGCCAGTACATTTTGTACTCTCATAATGCGAACATCGAAAACGTATTCGCTCTCGGCTCTTAAAACCTTTCAAAACAAATTGAAAGCATTTAAATTAACATAAGAAATTATCTTTAAATTATTGGTACAAAATATAAATATTTTCTTGCGGCATAATAAGCGTGCAGCACAAAAATTATGCAAATACTGACGCGATAAATATTGAACGTTTAGCACACACTCACGATCCATCAATATTTTTAGATCCATCAATATGGATCAGCATCCAAATATCGCGATCCGTATTGATCGTGAACCGGCGCCAAAAGGTATCAGGAGGCGATGTATGTATAGTCCATGTCTTCAACATCTATAAATGCCGAGGAATATTTAGGTGGAGGTATTTCTCATTTATTTGGTATTTTCCTGTTCATAAAATTTACTTGAAAATGTAGATGCTGTTGTTGTTGTTGTAGCGGCTACAACAACCCCGCCCAGGACGGTTGGTATCTCAGTCGTTGTCGTCAAGTTCCACTAACGGCAGCCCTAGGAAGCGTGCAGCTTCTGTGGGGTTTGTCCACGGGGACAAGGCCGTTAGGGTTGTCGGGTTTTCCGGGCATGCGAAGAGATGTTTCGAGTCATGTGGGGTCTCTCCGCAAGCCGGACACTCATTCGGCACATCCTCATTCAACCTACTCAGGTAGGAGTTCAACCTGCTGCAGTAGCCGGAGCGAAGTTGTGCAAGTGTTGTGCGTGTCTCCCGAGGCAGATGAAGCTCCGTTTCGTCTATGTCGGGGGGTGGTATGCCTAGAACGGCATTCACAGGTCTAGAGTCTACATAACTCGAGACTGAGTCCCTGTGAATGCCGTTCGGGGCCTGTCGGTACGCTGTCGGGTCCAGAGGTTGCTTAATGAACCTCTGGTCTTCGTCCGTCAATTCATATAGATGCCTCCTGACGTGCCTAGGCGAGGGCTCCTCTGCAAGCAGCTGTCTGCTTGGGTGGCCACTTCTGTGGCTCCCGATCAGGAACTGCTTGCA